>NW_015174345.1:214715-215082 GCF_001447785.1 Gekko japonicus
CCCCCCTCCCGCCGCGCTCGGGGGGGGAGGGGATGGGTGGCTGTCCCTCCAGCCTGGCTCCTCGCGGGGGGTGGGGGTGGGGCGGGCCTGCCCTCCCCCGCCGGAGGGCCGCAGCGACGCCAGGGCCAGCGCAGGCCGCGGGAACGGCCCCGACCGCTCGGCCAGCCTTGCTCCCAGCCAGACCGGGCCCGGTGCGGCGGCCGCGTCCAGCAGGGCCCGCAGGCTCTTCCCGCGGACAAGGCCCCAGCCCGCCAGCCAGACAGCCGCTCGCTCGCCCGCTCACTCACCCCTCCATCCACCCGGCGTCCGGGGCGGCGGCGCCTCCGGGCAGCGTCGGGGGCCCTCTGGGCATGCCTGGCGGGGTGTG
>NW_015174345.1:216082-224255 GCF_001447785.1 Gekko japonicus
GGGGGGTGGGGGGGGTGCTGTAGGCGGAGCCTCAGAATAAGGGGCTCTTTTCATGGGCTCGGGCTTGTGGGCCTCGCAGTCACAACCACCACCACCACCACCACCCCCCCTCGATCATCGAAGCACGTCCCCGCCCAGTCATTCATTCCCTCAGGGGGCCCCCCCCCAGGTCGACCTGGTGGAAGCCCCTCCCCCCTCCGGTGCCCAGAGAGAGAGGAGAACAGGCTGGGAGGCGGGGCCTGCTTGGAAGATTCCCTGGCCACTCCCATCACTTCCAGTGAAGCCGCTGGGAGGCGGGGCCTGCCTTAAGGAGACTTCCCACACCCCCTCTGCCTTTCTGTCACTCCTGACCAGAAGCCTGGGGGGGGGGGGGGCTCCTGAAGGCCCCTTTTAAACCTTTCGTGTGCCTGACTGAACGGACCTTTCCCTGGCTGTCCTCAGCCCGCCCCCCCCCCCCAATCTGGGTTCACACAGCCTTGCAATTCTCCCTGCCCCTTTGTGGGAAGTATTGTGTGTCAGAATGCTGTTGTGCCCTTCAGTTGGGGTTGGTTGGACCTCTTCAGCTTCTGTCCTTTTGAAGAGTGGCTGAGGTGGGCAGAGTTTCCCCTTCATGTTGCTGGCCATGTCCTGAGACAGCAGACGATTTATGCTTAAGCCCTGCTGTGCTTTTTGACCACTCTCTGTATTGGGACTGCCTGGATTCCAAGGTCAGAACCAGTTCTCTGCTGAGCTCCACTCCAAGCCCTATTCCTAAGATCTAGTTTTACAGGCTGACAAACTAACCTTGCTGCAGTCTCTCAGCGCTGATACTTAACCCTGCTAGGGGGCTTTTCAATGCAGGTGTTACTTCAAGCACAGGCAAGGCTCACTGTTTCCATCTTCATGGGGAACTCAGAATTCATCGGCAAGTATGGTTTGGGAGGCAAGCCTAGGTAGTTTGCCACTCCTCTCGGTTCCATGGTATCCTTCAGAATGGTCAATGAACTGGGGGATTCCTTCGCCCGCACAAGTCACTCTTATGTGACATCATTCACAGCAAGACCCAGTGTCATATGTGGATTCAGTGTTGGTCTGGCCCTAGGAGACCAGGTTCAAATATCAAATTGTGGTACAATTTCCTGACCTTGTACCTTCACAGCTTCTCATGGTGCCCTACCTTGCATGGTTAGGGAGGGAGGGAGGGAGGGAGGGAAGGAGGGAAGGAAGGAAGGAAGGAAGGAAGGTAGGTTATAAGACTCTTTGAGTCCAGGTTAACAGAGTAGGACAGACTCCTTACCACTCTTTTAAAAGACAGCATATGCTTTCTCTTCTCAAAACAGCTGCCCTAATAGACAAGGGTCCAACATGCAAACTATAATTAATGGCTCTTGTTGCATACTCTGCTACAACCAATGATTGTATTCTTGATTCCATGGGTCATCTATATTGTTCCTGTTGGCCTACATGTCAAATACCACTTACTCTTTATTTAACTGGTACACTTTCCCAATAGTTTATACATCAACAGGTTCCTATGACCTTTATACTATTCTGTTTGAACATATCTTAATCACAGCCTATGCTAGTGATCTGCATGATAAATCTGTTCCTTTAATTCAGATCAGTCATGTTACCCTACCCTAGTCCATGCTGGGAGTTAATATAAACAAACTAAAAAAGCAAAAAACAGAACAAAACTAAACATTACAGTAAATGACCTCCTCACAGACACTGAATTCTGTTGTCCAATCGGACAACATTCTGGGGGCAATAACAGGCTTGCTGTCAGATTCCTGAGTCATGTTTGTTTCCCGCCTTCACTTAACATTATGTCTCACGGTTCTACATTACCTTTGGTCCATGTACAAGAGACCGAGTTCCATCCTTGGCACCTCTTACTGACATAGTCTCTGGTGATCAAGATCATAAGAACATAACAGATGCCAATGTTGGATCAGGCCAAAGGCCCATCCAGTCCAACACTCTGTATCACACAGTGGCCAGATGCAACTCTGGGGTTCAGTCCGGGTGCAAGCGGTCCAGCCGCGTCATGAGGCAGCGGCCCATTAAGAGTTCTGCGGGGCTGCGGCCAGAGGACGCACTCGGGGTCAACCGATGGCCGAACAAGAAGACAGCCAGCTGTCGTTGCCAATCCCCTTGAGTGAGCCACTTTAGCATGTTCTTGGTTGTCCACACCATCTGCTCTGCTTGTCCATTGTTAGCCAGGTGGAATGGAGCGGACCGCACGTGCCTGATGAGGTTCTGGTCCAGGAACTCCTTGAACTCTCCCGAGGTGAAGGTGGTGCCGCTATCGGTCACGACCGTGTCAGGTAGACCATGTGTACTAAAAGTCTGTCTCAGGGCCCAGATGGCTGCACAGGATGAGGTCGAGGCGACTGGCACGACTTCCAGCCACTTGGTGTAGGAGTCTACCAGGAGGAAGAACAACTGCCCCTGGAATGGGCCGGCAAAGTCCAAATGCACCCGTGCCCACAGTGTGTGGGTAGACTGCCACTGGTGAACGGGAGCCCTCGGAGGTTCGGGGCGCATCTCCTGGCAGGCCTGGCAACGCTGTACCCAGGCCTCGATTTCGCTGTCCATTCCTGGCCACCACACGTAGCTCCTGGCCAGCGCTTTCATCCTCACGATTCCCGGGTGGGTCTCGTGCACGTCCCTCTCAGTGAATCCCTCTCAGCATCCCACAATTATGGAGGAGGCAGTTACACATCAGTCTCCAGTTTTGATACCCCCCCATGGAATTAGACCCAAACAAATGGTGGCCATATATACTAAACTTGCTATTCCTGCTTGGTCCTTGCATCTCTTTAACAGCTTCATTATGCTGGATGCTAATTTGAGACTAGCGGTTCCAGGGGGAAAGGTGCCAATGCAAAAGAATGTTTGTGCAGTTCAAAAACACGGTGCATGCGAAAGTTGTGTCGAGCACCAAGTAGCCGTAGTGAGCAGTAGTTCCAGGATCTGCTAGATCTGCTAGATCCTGGGGCGTGATCCAGCTTCCATGTTCCCCCTCCACCTTGCCAAGGGCACTCCACAAATTCTACTCTGTGCAGTCAGTTATGTGCAAGAAAACAAAGTTGGCAAAATGTGGGAGATAAAATATCACTGGTGATAATACTACTTCAGCACTGCACTTCCTGTGAGACAAATGTTTTAACTGCTGTTTCTATGTCTTCATAAGTAATTTAACTCCTTTTCTAACAGTTTTACTTACATGTTTTTTTGGGGGGGGAGTTGATTTTAATGGTTTTAAAATGGGATTCTATGATGTATGTTTTAACTTGTTAGCCACCCTTGGAGGTCCTTGTGACGGCAGAAAGGCAGGAGGAGGTGGAGGTGGTGGAGGATCTTTCCCACACACACACAATTTATGTCCTTTTCAATCTACAAGAAGATGGTTAACAGAGTACTTTTAGTTCCCCAAACGAATTTAAACTAGTACCAAAATAAATACCATAAAAAATCAGAAGCCAAATAAAGCCAGCAGCAGAGAGAAATAAGAACAGTCATACAGCATATATGACCCTGTCTCACTTCTGTCTGTCTCCATCAGTTTTTCCCTTTGCCACATAACTTGGCCTCTGAGTGGTCTGAGCTACAGAGTGGCCAACCTCCAGAAGGAGCCCAGAGTGAGTGCGCTCCCCCACCCCCACCCAGAGTTACAACCCCCGTCTCCTGACTTCCCCCGGAAGAAGTGGCCGTTTTGGAAGAGTTGGACTCTTGTGTCATCCCTTGGTGAGGCCACTCCCCAGATTCCGCCCCCTCCAGAGGCACCGCCCCCAAATCTCCAAGGATTTACCCCGTACCTGAGTTGGCAGCCTTACAGTGCTCTAATATTATTAACTGCAGGCTGTCAATGGCTGCGGAATCCAGGTTGGAGGATGGAGTTCAGTTTTAAGATCGCCTTTTTGGATTTTGTTGTAATCCGAAGTTGAAAGAGAGGGCTAAATGCTGCTTCTTATGCAACAAATGGGGAAACATGGGAAGGTACCCTGAGCTTGAAAAATAATGTTCAAGGTGAACTATAGTTAGACATGTTACTGACAAAAATATGTACTCTTTCATTAAAATCTGCCTCCATTCCTGAGGACTGGAAGGTAGCTAATTGTCAGCTTCCCTAGTTACAGCAGTTCCCAACAATATTCATCCCAGTGCCTAACAAACCTGAACCCTTCCTCCCTTAACCATCGTCTCATCCACGCATTGAGACTCCTGATCTGTGCCCATCTCTCCGGCCCTGTGCGTGGAACAGGTAGCTACCTTGGAGGTCCTGGCCTTGAGTTTCCTGCCTAGCAGCCTAAATTTTTCCTCCAGGACCTCGCAAATTCATTTCCCCACATCATTGGTGCCAACATGTACCATGACCACTGGCTCCTCCCCAGCACTATCTGCCAGCCTTTCTAGAACACGTGTAATGTCCACTACCTTTGCACCAGGCAGGCAAGTCACCATACAGTAAGTACGCGGTTTCGCCACCCAGCTGTCTACCTGCCTAAGGATCAAATCACCAACTACCAAAAGCCCACCTCCCTCCCTGCCCAGGGATGGTTCCTTGGTGCAAAAGGATATCCACTCACCAACTGAAGAAGAGGTCCCTTCTGAGGGCACATTTCCCTTATCCTCAGCACGGTGCCCTGTTCTTCCCTCTTGACCCTTATGCTCCCTGGCAGAAGCTAACCCTCTCAGCTAAATCACCTCAGCTGAAAGTAAGTAAAAAAAGCCAATCACCCGTCTATCTTCTGCTCCTTCTCAGAGCTCAGCTGGGTCAGCTCTGCTTCTGGAAAGGTGTTTCTGCCTCCATTCCTGAGGACTAGAAGGTAGCTAAGGTCACTCCCATCTTTTAAAAGGGTTCCAGAGGAGATCCGGGAAATTATAGGCAAGTCAGTCTGACATCGATACCGGGTAAGTTGGTGGAAACTGTTATTAAGGAAAGAATTAGTAGGCACATTGATGAACAAAAATTATTGAGACAGACTCAGCATGGGTTCTGTAAGGGAAGATCTTGTCTCACTAACCTGTTAGTGTTCTTTGAGGGGGTGAACAAACATGTGGACAAGGGGGACACAATAGATGTTGTTTACCTTGACTTCCAGAAGCTTTTGATAAAGTTCCTCATCAACGGCTCCTAAGTAAGCTCAATAGTCACGGGATAAAAGGACAAGTCCTCTTGTGGATGAAAAACTGGCTACTTAATAGGAAACAGAGTGAGTATAAATGGGAAATTTTCTCAGTGGAGGGTGGTAAGCAGTGGGGTACCACAGGGATCAGTACTGGGTCCAATGCTTTTTAACTTGTTCATTAATGATTTGGAGTTGGGAGTAAGCAGTGAAGTGGCTAAATTTGCGGGTGACACGAAATTGTTCAGGGTGGTGAGAACCTGGAAGGATTGTGAGGCCCTCCAAAGGGATCTGTTGAGGATGGGTGAGTGGGCGTCAACGTGGCAAATGGGGTTCAATGTGGCCAAGAAGTGATGCACATTGGAGCCAAAAATCCTAAGTATAAATACACATTGATGGGGTCCGAACTGGCAGAGACTGACCAAGAGGCGTAGTAGATAACGCAATGAAAATGTCGACACAGTGTGCGACTGCAATAAAAAAGGTCAACGCTATGCTGGGGATTATTCGGAAGGGAATTGAAAACAAATCAGCCAGTATCATAATGCCCCTGTATAAATCAATGGTGCGCTGTTCATTAATGCAAGAAATCTTCTTTTGCGTCCCTAAGAACATAATTCCCACTCTGATTATGATATGGCGGGGGCAGAGGTCATTTGTAAGAGGCTGAAGTCTGTCACAGAAGACAGTATTTCAGCTCATGCGTGGTTATTATGCCCCAGAGAATGTCATTTCTGGACGACTCACTCGCCTATCACTTTTTGATAAATCAAAAAGAACATGGGAGACTGTTCATATCATATTGAACACAGAGTTGCATAAATAAAGAAGTGCTCATACCTCCATTCCCCTGTTCCACGCACACAAGAATCCACAAATCTGACCCATTTCAAATTACATAATTCTGTCACGAGTAAGGTGCTTTCAAGTGTGGTGCTGCAGCCCCATCCATGATCAAGGAACTGGCAGTCTGCACCCTGATGTCACACCTTATACTGGAGGAGGGGAAAGTTCCCAACTCCTTATTCTGGCTGCCGACAAAGGGAAACGATTAGCATGGGGCCATCTTGCTCGCTTGATCTCCTGTCATTTGGCGATTCCTTGGAATCCTGTAAGATCTCCAGGTGCCATCTGGAGAGAGTAAGTGGATGAGGGTTACTCAGGCCTGAGTCACACGTGCAGGAAAAGGAGGCGGCAAACAGCCCCTGGGGGGGGGGGAAAACCCCCCCCCCCCCCCGTGCCCCAGAGAACTAGCCCAGCAAGGCAGGAGCCCGGCCTTCCTGGCTCGCTGTGCCCGTTTCCTGCTTGCAGGTGGCTGCTAAGTTCGGGGACTCGGACATTCCAAACAGGGACCTCCTCCGTTCGCATTCTGAGGCGACACCGCCGCCGTCTCTCCCCTCGTGCAGGACATATGCATTTAAAACACTTCTAGTCAGTGCAGCGCCCGTCCGTCCCCAAGACTGTGCGGCCTGTCTCCTCCAGGGCCTGCCGCGTCGGGGTCCAAAGAAAGAAACCCTGCCTGGCCTCGAACAGAGAGGAGGTGGCGGTTGGCCCGGACTGACCGTGCTCGGAAAGGGGGCCTTGCCTAGGCGCCTTCCTCCTCCTCCTCCTCCTCCTCCTCCTCCGTTGCCTGGGCATCAGCAGCAGCAGCAGCAGCCGCCGCCACCCTCCCAGAGCCCTGCACGCGGCCCGCCCTCTCTCCGTCCCTCCGTCCCTCCCTCCGTCGGACCGAGCCCAGCGACGGGGCGGGCCTGGGCACGGCCAACTGGGCCGGAGGCGGAGCTTGGGAGGGGGCCGCCGGCGGGCCGGGCGAGGAGGCGCGTGTGGCTCGGAGGCAGCTGCCTGGGCGCGCCGATGGCCCCATCCATAAAGCCAATGGCCCGAGCGCGGGGGGGACGCACTCCAAGGCGGCACCCTCCAGCGCGGGAGAGCTCCGCCGGCGGCGGCGGAGGAGGCGGCTTTCCCCGGCCACGGGTGCGGCTCTCCCTCCCTCCTCTTGCCCAGCCGCCGCGACTTCTCGGGGTCGACTTTCCGCGGGCGGGAGCGGGGAGCGGGCGGCCTCGGCCGTCGAGGCTCAGGGCCGTTGGAGGCGAGGCCAGCGCTTGCGGCCCGAGCACGTGGCGGTGAGTAGTAGTAGTAGCGGGGCTTCTCCGGGCGGGCGGGTCGTCGGGCGGGCGCAGGGCCTCGGCCTCCGGGGCCGGTGGGAGAGACGAGGCGTCTCGGGGGCCGGGCGGGCTGTAAGCCTTCGGGGACGCCTCGTGCCTGTTAACAGCCGGCTGCCGGCGGGGCGCGCCGATGGCGCCGGCGAAGGAAGGAAGCCCCGGCGGGGCTTGCGAGCAGGTGGTCGACGGCAGCGGCGCCCCGGCTGGTCCTGGCAGATCCCGGCCTCCGGGGACTGGAGCTCGGCGGGGAGGGAGGGAAACGCCTCCCCTTGAGATGTGGGGCGCAGCTGGGCTTGGCGGGAGCCAGTCGGGAAGGGAATAAGAGTGACCCGGGCGGCGGCGGCGGGCCGAAAACGAGCACGCCCCGTGTGTCTCCGGACGGACTGCGGGGTTTCGGGACTAGTTGGTAGCTTCCCCCGCACTGCAAGCGAATCCCGAAGTCCCCCTGCCTGCATGGTCGGGCACAGGCGCCTCCCGGAAGGGCACAGGCGTCTCTGTTTCCGCAGACTTTTCCATGGGCGGGAGTGCGCCCCATCGACAAGGAGGCCTTCCTGCCCAGGAAATAGTCGGACGAGGGACCCGAAAGGGCGACCTGCCCGGTGACGGGTCTCTCTCGTCTGGATGCTCACGGGCGCCTTCTGCGGCCAGAGAGCTCGACCGATTCGCTTTCCCCTCCGCCCACGGAGTGGGTCGCAAACCTCGCCCCGACGGGCGCTCGGCGGCTTCGTCGGCACTTGTTCTCCTCTCGGGCCGCGTCTGGCGTCTGTTCTGCCAGCGCGCCGCACTTGGGGTTCGGGCCCCCCCCCCGCGCGCCCCCCGCCCCTGCTGAGCTGCTGCCCGGAGCCGTCGTCGGTGGGGCCGGCAGGCGCCGCCGCGGGGTGGGGGGTGGGGCGGGGG
>NW_015174345.1:224436-225782 GCF_001447785.1 Gekko japonicus
CCCGCCCGCCCGCCCCGACGGCAACTTGGCGCTGCCTGCTGCCTCTCCAGCCGGCGAATCCGGTGCGGGTTGGGAAGCTGTATAGGGCCAGCCGCAGCGTCCTTGGGGACTCTCCCCCAGCCTCTCCGAACTAGGGCCAGAAGGTGTTTCTTGTCCCTGGTGGTGGGGGGCGCAGGGATTGTGCTTAAGGGCCGTTTGCGACTCCTTCAGCAACGACAGAGGGGTTAGTGATACAGGCACGAATCCCCCCCTCCCCTCTTTCTCCCTGAAGCCCCCCTCCCCCCCAAAAATGGCAGCTGTGTTTGCACCCTGTGATGGATAGCCCAGGCTAACCTCTGGTCTCTTCCAATCTCGGAAGGTAAGCAAGGTCAGCCCTGGTTCGTCCTTGGGTGGGAGACCACCAGGGGAGTCCAGGGTCAGGAGGCAGAGGCAGGCAATGGATAAGGCCACCTCTGGAACGTCTCTTGCCTTTAAAACCCTGCAGGGTTGCTGTATGTCGGCTCTGACTTGATGGCAAAAAAAATAATGATGTCAAAGTCAAATACCTTTAATGGCATAGCAGTAAGATACAAAAAAAATTAATAGTAATATAAACATTGGCTCTGGCTAGCACTGAGACACTGAGAAAGACACAAAGAATGAGTCGTGTTCAAAATGTTGGACCAGGACCTGGAAGATCCAGGTTTCTGCCATGCAGGCTTACTGGGTGACCTTCGGACAATCTCATCCACTCAGGGTGGTTGTGAGGTTAAAACAGTGGAGAAGAGAATGATGTAAGCTGCTTTGGGGGTCACCACAAGTTGGCTGCAGCTTGACAACAACAAACAAACACAAACAAGTGCTGTGTTTGCATCCCATCTTCTTCTTGTGATGCTAGAATGGAAAGCTGGCAGGCTTTGAAGGTGTCATGGGCCTCTGGGAGAAGATGGTCACTTGGCTTTGCAGCCCTGGGGGTTTGAGGGTTGGTTCCCTCATGAGCCCGTGAAGCTGCCTTCTACTGGATCAGTAGGGTCTCAGGCTGAGGTCTGCTCACTCTCCAAGGCTGCTACGAATCCTCTCCACTAGAAAGGAACATTGGAGCCACTTGAGATGGATTCACCCCTTGTAAGAATCGCTGGTGCTTCTGTGTACATTTGATGATTGCAGCGTGAAAGACGAGAAGCCTCAGCTTGTGGACTGGGGTGATCTCAGTCCTGACCGGGCGGAAGCACGCATCCACCACTGCCAGCCATTGACACCGTTGCTGTCCTGCTACTACCCACACAATTTGCAATCCCTCCCATCACCAAACCATCTTGAAGGTGGGCTGAGAAGACCTTGGCGTTTACTATTCAGGGGCTGCATCA
>NW_015174345.1:225825-249348 GCF_001447785.1 Gekko japonicus
AAGGGGTTCGTCCCCCTCTCCCCTTACCTACCCTTTCCCCCCCTAGTGACTGCGGCTGGTTTTCATTACAAAAAATACTTCCACGGTAAGTTGCATGGAATTACATAAAATTTATGGGAATTAGTTAAGATTTATTTTGTTTGCTCCATTGCACCTTTTCAGTTTTTTGGTAGCAGTGCTAGTGGCAGGCCATCACACACAGCCCACACACACGCACTGCTCCGCTTCTCCTGGGTGCAGGGGTGATGGCAGCTAATTCTGGGAAGGTTTGCAATTTGCTTACATCTGTGTCTTCTACTTTTACTGTATTTACTACATTTGTATCCCACTTTCCTCCTCAGTGGGCCCTAGAGCAGCTTGCATTATTGTTCTCTCCTCCATTTTATTCTCACAACCACACTGTAAAACAAAGTTTGAGTCCAGTGGAATCTTTAAGACCAACAAAGTTTAATTCTTTGTGCTTTTGTGTGCATGCACACAAAAGCTCATACCTGAATAAAGCGTTGTTGGTCTGAAAGGTGACACTGGACTCAAACTTTGTTCTGTTGCTTCACGCCAACACGGTGACCCACCTGAATCTAACCCTAACCCTGTAAGGTAGGCTAGGCTGAAAGGGTGCAACTGGCCCAGGGTCACCCAGCAAGCTTCCATAGCGGAGCGGGGGATTTGAGCCTGGGTCTCCCGGACCCTAGTCTGCCACTCTAACCATTCCCCCACCCTGGTTCTCAATAATAATAATAATATAGAGCAGGCATGTCCAACTTCGAACAGGTAGTGATCTATTTTTTCCGTCCAAAAGTGCCGGTGATCTACCACCATGAAAATAAAGTTTCAAATTAGTTTCAACTTAGATTTTAACCCACTAAAGTTGGGTTCCACCGCCCCGCCCCCCCATTTATAATGCACCTTCTGTCAGGAGACCAAGTGGGGTTGGTGATCTACCTCTGACCCCTCTGCGTTCTACAGGTAGATCGCGATCTACCTGTTGGACATACCTGATATAGAGGAACACAAAAACATATTAATACATGTTAAAGTTGCTTGCTGGATTTGCACATGACTTTATCAGGAATGAATGTTTGAAAGCAAAGGAGAGTTTGAAAATGAACTGAAGAGTGGTTGACAGTCTCCTTGGTGCCTAGAAAGAGGGTAGGAGGGTTTGAATTTCCCACCAGAGGCCTATTGGTGGACACAAGGTGGTTTAGGATCCGAGGTTCCCTTCCTGTCCGGGAGCCAAGCTCCTAACTTTAGCCACGGACCCCTGGTGGTGGTCCGTGTACATTACATTAACCACTCAGAGGAGAAAGAAAGCATGCATATGTGCTGGGGCTGCAAAACTATTCCTTCTAACTAGTACCATACCTCCGAAGAGCTCTGCATGTTACAGGCTCTTCTGTGATTCAAAAGGTACTACTGGACTGATGGATAGTGAAATATATCAGTTTTAGGCTGCTGAACATGCTATCCTTTTGGTTAATAAGTTTTTTTCAGCTAGCATAATTTATTTTAGTTGTGTTATAACTTTTTATGTACCTGATTTTATAGAAAATGGAGGGACAATGGGAAAGTAAGTAAAATACATCTTTAATTAATGAGTATATGGATGGAGTATATACTGGATGTGCAGAATGTGTTGACTTATTTCCTGAAAGGGCAGCCTTAAATTTGTTAGCCTTCCCACCAGAGTCCTTGCTCCATTACTTGCGTTTCTCCTGTTGGTTTTGACTGTGTGTTCTTGATGCCACCACCCTTGTATTTGTTAATGTGAGACTCAGGATGGAAGCACCAAAGATCAAATTCTGCATTTCAGTGAGGGAAGGATGAGGTGGGGAATAAATTTGGCAGTACCAAACTTAATCTTAAAGTAAGGAATTGTGGTTTTACTCCATGGTCTTCTCATGGAGTATGTCTTCTCATAGAAGCTATTACTTCAGAATCATTTCTCAGCTAACTGTTGAGTCAAATTCTTGCAGGATTCTTTGGAAGGGGACAATTTGCAGAAATGTGATTATACATTTCAGCAGTTTATGTAAATTTCATATGTTGCTTGAAATAAAATTATAGTATTTTTGGCAGAAATCTGCCCTTCCAAAGTACCAGCATTCTTCTAATGAGTAAATTCACATGGTCCAAATTTAAAATTTCCAATCCCAAAGAAGGGCAATGCCAAGGAATGTTCAAACTATCGCACAATTGCACTCATATCACACGCTAGCAAGGTCATGCTCAAGATCCTACAAGCTAGGCTTCAACAGTACGTGGATAGGGAACTGCCAGAAGTACAAGCTGGGTTTCGAAGAGGTAGAGGAACTAGAGATCAAATTGCCAACATTCGCTGGATTATGGAGAAGGCGAGTACCAGAAAAACATCTACTTCTGCTTCATTGACTATGCTAAAGCCTTTGACTGTGTGGATCACAACAAACTATGGCAGGTCCTTAAAGAGATGGGAATACCAGACCACCTCACATGTCTCTTGAGAAACCTGTATAAGGGTCAAGAAGCAACAGTTAGAACCGGATATGGAACAACTGATTGGTTTAGCATAGGAAAAGGAGTACGACAAGGATGTATATTGTCACCTTGCTTATTTAATATATATGCAGAGTACATCATGCGAAATGCTGGCCTGGATGAATCACAAGCGGGAATTAAGATTGCTGGGGAAAAGATCAACAACTTCAGATATGCAGACGATACCACTCTAATGGCAGAAAGTGAAGAGGACCTCAAGAGGCTCTTGCTCAGGGTCAAAGAGGAGAGCGCAAAAGTTGGCTTGAAGCTCAACATCAGAAAAACTAAGATCATGGCATCCGGCCCCATCACTCCTTGGCAAATAGAAGGGGAAGTCATGGAAGTAGTGACCCTGCCAACAAAAATACGCATGGTCCAAGCAATGGTATTCCCAGTAGTCATGTATGGCTGCGAGAGTTGGACTATAAGGAAGGCCGAGCGCTGAAGAATAGATTCTTTTGAACTATGGTGCTGGAGAAGACTCTTGAGAGTTCCTTGGACTGCAAGGAGATCAAATCAGTCAATCCTAAAAGAAATCAACCCTGACTGTTCCCTGGAAGGCCAGATAATGAAACTGAAGCTCAAATACTTTGGCCACCAAATGAGAAGGGAGCACTCACTGGAGAAGACCCTGATGCTGGGAAAGATTGAAGGTCAAAGAAGACGGGGACGGCAAAGGATGAGATGGTTAGACAGTGTCATCGATGCAACAAACATGAAATTGAGCCAACTTCAGAGGACGGCGGAAGACCAGAAGGCCTGGCGTGATCTGGTGCATGGGGTCGCGAAGAGTCGGACTCGACTGTGCGACTGAACAACAACAACTATATAATTTGAGCTGCCACTGTGAGAATGTTGATAATCTTGGTTATTCAGGATATCTACTGTAAGTAATACTGTAAGTAAGGAGCTGCGGTGGCTCAAGTGGTTAAGACGCTGAACTGCAGGCTGTGGAAGTAGTTCAGCAGTTCAAGACCCGAGTTGCCGCATGATGGAGTGAGCTCCCGTCTCTAGTTCCAGCTCCTGCCAACCGAGCAGTTCAAAAGCGAGAAATTGCAAGTAGATAAATAGGTACCACTTCGGTGGGAAGGTAACAGCGTTCCGTGCGCCTTGGTGTTTAGTCATGCCGGCCACATGACCACGGAAACGTCTTCGGACAGCGCTGGCTCTTCGGCTTTGAAACGGAGATGAGCACCGCAACCCTAGAGTTGGACTCGACTGGCTTTTGAGCAAGGGAACCTTTACCTTTTTACTGTAAGTACAGGTTGTGTGGAGGTATGTACCTAATTGTGTTTAACAAAAAAGGTACTACTGGGCTGATGGATATATCCGTTTTAGGCTGTTGAACATGCTATCCTTTTGGTTAATAAGTTTTTTTCAGCTAGCATAATTTATTTTAATTGTGTTATAACTTTTTATGCACCAGATTTCATAGAAAATGGAGGGGACAATTACCTAATTGTGTTTAATGTCCTCCCACCATCATTAATAAGCCCCCCTCTTGAAAACAAGCAAGAACTTTCTCTTGAAACTGAGCATTTTACAATTTAGGGTAAAAGAGAATAAAACATTTTTTGCAAAGAATGCTTAAGTCATAGAATGAAAATCACAAAAACAGCAAAGCTGTTTCTCCAGGGCTAAATAGTCTGTTTTACTTTGATTCTGCCAATCAGGCTCGTGGCTACTAGAGCCAGGGCCTTCTCAGTGGCAGCTCCTTACTGGTGGAATGAGCTCCCAGAGGAGACCAGGGCCCTGCGGGATCTTGTGCAGTTCCGCAGGGCCTGCAAGACGGAGCTCTTCCACCAGGCCTTCAATTAGGAGCCACCCACATTGCCGTCAACGACCATGATTAATATCTGTGGTGGAGGTTGGCTGCAGTGAGATCGAGCCAAACCGCCTAGGAGCCTGTAATTGCCTGAGCCTCTGTGGCATGTTACACCATCTTGGTTACTAATCACTGAGTGCACTTTATTCGAAATCGTCGATTGTTTAAATGTTTTAACAGTGTTAGATGTTTTACCTGTATATGAATCTTGGCACACTGTGCCAGGCAATGTGAGCCACCCTGAGCCCGCTTGCGGGGAGGGCGGGTTATAAATATAATAAATAAGTAAATTGCTGCCTCCAGGCCTGGCACAGCTGCAAGTACCCCATGTTCCTCTTGGCCATTGATGAGGCCACAGAGACGTTAGGACATGGGGCAGGAAGCAGGAAGCATCAGGGTGGTCCAATGGGACATTATGTGGCCTGTTTATATTTATAGGGAAAGGAGCAGCCAGTTTGAGTGGTGGGCATGCGAGCCATCATCGCCCCAGCACAGAGTTGCTTCGGAGGTGGGTGGGAGTGACTGGCAAGCAGGCAGGCTGGGCCTCAGAAGTAGGCAGTGGCAGTGATACGTGGGAGGGGAAGGCACCGCCGTCTTGCGGACGATGTTTGGCGGCCCCTTAGGAGCAGAGGTGCTGCTGCTGGGCTTCGGGAACCGGATCCTGGTGACCGGCGGCACCGGGTTCATGTAAGGGAGAGGCCGGCAAGGCGAGGCCCTGGGGTGGTTCCGTCTGCGCCAGCAGCCTGGGGTGGAAAACATACTGCTGCTGCCCCTTTAACGGGGTGGTTTCCTGGGATGTGCCGTGGAAGGGGCAGGGCGTTCTTGTCCGGGGTGTAGGGAGCCCCGTTCTTCCTTGTGCCTCGTAGGATGTTAGTGCTGGGAAACCGTGGTAGGAGGAGGGGGGAAGTGTGTGCGGTAGAGTTGCTAACCTCCAGGTGGGGCCAGGTGATCTCCTGAATTACATCCTGTCTCCAGGTGACAGGTCAGTTTTCCTGGAGGAAATGGTGTTTTTTTGGAGTTTTTTTTTAATACCCTGCTGAGGGTTTCTGCACTACACAGGATCCCCTCTCCCCAAATCTGCAGGTACTTTGCAACCTGGGGTTGGCAACCCAGACAGGGGGTCATGTTTGATTTTAGAAATCTCTGCCAGGAATATTCCCCTTCAGTCCACAGCCCCTCTGCTCTGGTTCTCACCCATTCAGGAGAACACTTAGAGTGGGGAGAATATAGGGTTGCCAGCTCTGGGACGACAAATGCCTGGAGATTTTGGGGGTGGAGCCCGAGGATGGTCAGGTTTGGGAGGGGAGGGATTCCATCAGTGGGGTCTAAGAGGCCATACAGTCCACTGTTCAAAACAGCCATTTTCTCCAGGGGAACTGATCTGTCACCTGGAGATCAGTTGTCACCCTAGGAGATCTCCAGCCACCACCTGGAGGTTGGCAACCCTAGGAGAATAGGCGGCCTTGCTTCACGCTGCTGATGGGGGTGGGTTCCTGGTTCGAATGCTGATTTTGCCTCAGTATTCTGGTTAAATGGCCGTGTTGGCACTTTGTGATAAATAAGTGGGTTTCGGGTCGCAGTTTGGGCACTTGGCCACTAAAAGGTTCGCCATCACTGATATAGCGCTTTAAAGGTAAGAACCAACACCTTGAACTGAATCTGGTATGCTATAGGTAGCCAGTGCAGCACTTTTAGGGCAGGCTGGATGTGTTCCCACACAGGAAGACACAAGAACAGCCTCGCCGCTGCGTTCTGCACCAGCGGCAGCTTCCGGATTTGAGACAAGGGCAGCCCCATGTAGAGAGCATTACAGTAATCCAATCTTGAGGTGACCATTGCATGGATCACTGTTGCCAGGTCATTGCGTTCAAGGAAGGGAACCAACTGCCTAATCAGCCGTAGATGGTAAAAGGCCGACTTTGCAGTGGCTGCTACCTGGGCCTCCATCGTTAAGGAGGCATCCAGGAGCACTCACAAACTCCTAACCTCCAGCGCTGTCACCAACGGTGCCCCATCGAAGGTCGGGAGAGGGATCCCTAACCTTGGCCTGCTCCGACTCATGCACAGAACCTCCGTCTTCATCAGATTCAATTTCAATTGACTCAGTCTTAACCAACCAGCCATGGCTTTCAGTGCCAGGTCCAGATCTCCCAGACGAGAGTCTGAGGGTGCCCAACAGCAGATACAGCTGGGTGTCATCAGCATACTGGTGACAACCCAGTCCATACCTCTGGGCAATCTGGACAAGGAGGAGCATATAGATGTAAAATAGCATTGAGGAGAGCACCGCTCCTTGAGGCACTCCGCAAGTTAGCGGGTGCCTTCCAGATAGCTGTTCCCCAACTGCCACCCTTTGTCCCTGACTCTGCAGGAACAAGGAGAGCCACTGCAACGCAAACGCCTGAATCCCGCTGTCGGTGAGGCGGTGGGTCAGTAGTTGATGGTCAACCGTGTTGAACGCGGCCGACAGGTCTAACAACAACAACACTGCCGTACCGCCCCGATCCAGATGCCTCTGGAGATCATCTGTGAGGGTGACCAGGGCCATCTCTGTCCCATGGCCTGGTCAGAAGCTGGACTGGAAGGGGTCTAATATGGAGGTGTCATCCAAAAAAACCCCTGCAGCTGAATCACCACCGCCCTCTCAATCAGTTTGCCCAAATAGGGCAAATTGGATACCGGCCGGTAGTTAGCTAATTTGGCCAGATCCGCAGATGGGTTTTTAAGAGAGGACAGACCACTGCCTCCTTCAAAGCACTAGGGAACAGTCACTGAATGAGGGACTTGTTGATAGTCTCCCTTAGTGCACCTCGTAACCCATCACGGCCAGCTTTAATTAGCCATGATGGGCACGGGTCGAGGCTACAAGTGGTTGGGCAAACAGCTGAGAGTAATTTGTCAACCCCGTCTAGGCTGAGTGGACTGAAATAATCCAGAGCTTGACTAGAAGATGCGCATGGGGCCTCGAGTTCTGCTACTGTCTCAACTATGGCGGGGAGGTCGTGGCGGAGTGACAGGACTTTATCTGCTAAATAGGTCGCAAAAAGCCTCACAGCCTATTTCCAATTCCTTATTGTTTGGTCTGACAAGCTCATCCAGCAAGCCGCCAGGGGGCATCGGATCCCACAGAGCCATTTGGAGCCGTATTGGGTCCATTTGGCTCAGCAGGCGAGCTAAAATAGGCTTGCTGCCCAAACAGGGTCAAGGCGGTCCGTTCACACGATGGGCCTTCATAACATGGTGGTCCGACCATGGAACTGCCGTAGCTGTAATGCGATCCACCGAAACCCCCGCCATGAAGATCAAATCGAGCGGGTGCCCAACTCAGTGAGTAAAACACGTTGGGAGAGTCCTAGCGCCGCCTTGGATGACACCCGATCCATCGCCTGTGTGGAGGTCGCGTCATCAGCATGGACATTGAAGTCGGCCAGGACTAGCAGTCTAGGGTGCTCCAGTGCCCAGCCTGAGACGGCTTCCAGCAGGGATGTCAGTGCGTTGGGCAGTCGGTACACCAACCAAAGAGCCAAACACTCCCCAGGTTCCCCTACAAAGCCAGCACACTGTATGCCTGTGAGCTTCGGTGGTGGGAGCACTCTGGAGGAGGTGTAGGCCTCCCAAATGAACAAAGCCACTCCTCCCCCCCTGCCCCTTAGTCCGGAATTGGTGAAGGACCGAGAACCTGGGAGGAGCTAACTGGGAGAGAGCTATGATCTCCCCATCTTTCACCCAGGTCTCGGTCACGCCTGCCAGGTCCAAGTCCTGTTTTGACAAAAAATCACAGAGGATCGTGGTCTTATTGTTTATGGACCTGGCACTGCACAACACCAATGTCGGAGAGGGGTCCATAATCCTAGCCCCACTGCCTATTACCTTTGGGACGGTCCCGGCTGGATCACTAGGTGGTAAACTGAGGGGTGGGGGAATCCAGAGGCCTTCATAGTCCTCATCAGTGGAGGTCTTGGTTCTGTGCCTGGCGCTCAGCTCCCCGATGCAAAGCCATCCGCCACGCCAGTCTTGACCCAGGTCTATAGGCCAGTCCAAGTTGTCCGACAAGGCATGAGACGTGACACTCCCTTCTTCACTCTCCGTGCCAGCGGTCGTCTCTGAAGATGGAAACCACAGCGCAAGTCACCACGCTCGATTTCACAGCCCCACACTGACGGCCCGACAGGAGACAGCAAAGCCAGCCGGTGCGACAGCCGATGACAGGAGACAGCTGGGCGAGAGCCATTGACACAGGAGGCAACAGGAGGCAACAGTGGCCGCTCAACCGGTGGCCGGCAGCAGACTGCAGCGAGGGCAGCGGTGTCCAATGCTGGCCACAGGTGGTAGCAGCAGCCGCCCAAAGCAGCTGGCAGTGGCAGCGATAGCTCAGCCTGGTGGCCCCAACTCAAACAGCAGCAGCAAACAGTGGTGGGGCGGCGGCAGCACAGGCAGCAGTAGCGGTGACTCGGCTCCGTGGCCCAGCCGTAACAAGCAGCAGGCAACTGCAGTCAGCAGCGGGCGGCAGGCCGTGCGAGGCGGGGGCGGCAAGCAGCGGGCGGCAGCGGGCGGTGGCACAACTCAGCTCCCCGGCCCAACTGCAACCATGTAGCAGGCTCCCACGGCGAGCCCCACCACAGCGAGCCCCACCACAGCTGCCGAAGGAGGAGCAAACACCCAAGGAGGAGGAGACAATGCCACCTCTGCGTCCTCACGCATCCGAAGCTGAGCCGGACGTCAGCCTCCAAGCCACCCCCACAGCAACAACACCTCCACACCCCAGTCGCCAAAGCCTGGTAGGTTCAGTCCACTTCCACCTGCTCTGTACTTGAGTTGAGAAAAATGTGAGAGATATTAAACAGCTACATCTCGGCGGAGCTCAGCTCTGAGGCTCCATGCGGGTCGCCACCTTGGAAGCTAATACAAGCTAAATGTTTGGGCTGGTTCCTAGATTCCCCCCTCCCATTTTTCTCCAGGGCCTGGGCTTAAATCTCAGAAGGCTGCTAACCTTTCTTTACTTGGTCATATACAGTCCGGGACAGCAATTTATGGAGAGCTGTTCCATAGGGAGCCAGTAGTTCCCAAAAGACACAGATGACTTGGCCTGATACACCAACAGTACAGATTCAGACAAGGAATCAGAAAATGAGCTACTCCACTGGAATGTTACAGAAATCAGTTTTCTCAGTGTTCAAAGTAGATTCTAGACCTGTGGTACAAAGGATCACTCATGGCAAGCACAACACTTTATAGTAGAGTGAGAGGGAAAGGGATGTGAAAGGGAACTTTACAGATCTACTACAATGCAAGCTCTCTGTCAGATATTTAAATTGTCAAACTTCTCTCATATTTGTGGAAAACTGTGTATAATGACCACATAACCACATCACATGTGTGAGTTGGGAAGCCACAGCAAAACCAGTCTGTAGGTGATAACTGTGTGCAACGTTCTCTGTGTCATATTCACGTTTTTGTCTTATACTAGTTTTGTGTGTGTGTGTAAATAAAGTTCACAGTGTTTGACCAAGTACTGCACTTCAGTGCATTCTTGATAGCAAAAAAAGAGATAGTGAAGAAGGGGGTGGGAGTTGGTCCATTTCACAGATTGGTAGCTCTAAAAGTCAGTCTTTGTTGAAGAAACCAGCTATCATTTTAAAAACAATTTAACTTGCATCGCTTTTCCAAAGGAAGCTTGATGCTTCATAACCCCATAAGCAGGACACACTTTCCAAGTAGCATTAAGAGAAAATCTCTCAATTCCCCTTTATCCAGTCTCTCCCTGAAATCCAACAATCAATTTCTTTTCCTCTTTTTAGGAATTTGGAGTATGTTTCTAATCAGTTCTTTTTTTTCTCAAGGGGTAATTTGAAGCGAGGTGACAGAAAGGGAGGACCTGCAAAATTTCGTCAATCACCTAAAAGGTAAGTTAGAAACCAAAAGCAGGGCCAAAATCTAAAATGCAATATGAACGAGTTGTACATAAAAATTCATCTATTTATTACAAAGACATTTAAAAGCATATCAGGGCCCAACACAAGCCTCATAATATAGGAAAAAATAACGTGTCCAAGAAAAAACAATAGTGACCTAATGTGTTTCATTTTAGATTTTGGCCATGCTTTTGCATTCTGACTTAGCTTTCAGGTACTTGATTCAGTTTTGTTGGGTTAAGTTTTTCACCCTCTATCTGCAAAATTTCACTCTGTAGATGCTCAGAGGCAGACAGTGTCTTCCCAAACCTTCCTGTCTAGCGCCACCCTGCAGTGTGTTATGTAAAACTGAAAGGGCTGGAGTTACAAAAGGGTACATAGATTTCTGGGAAATCCCTATTTTAAAAAGAAGCAAAGGAGAATAAGAGGAATCAATAGTTATAACTAAAAGAGTGAATTTTGGAAAAATAAATTCACTTCATAATAGTGCGATTTCCAAAGCAGTTTTGGCCCTTGCGGTTGCTGATGTTACAGGACAGAGTCTGGTATTTGGGGAGAACTAGAGACTGCCCGTCAGACCTGCATTCAATAACAGAAGTTTCAAGGCCTTAACTCTGTAATGTGCTCACTTGTAAATGGGTTTCACTTGTATCAGTGGAATTTATTTCTGAATGAACATGGATTATGTTTTTTGTTTTGAAGATGAGTGGCATCTTTCATAGGAGAAATGGCGGAATGATTCCGATGACCCTTTCCCTGTATGGTAGGATAGTGCGCCACGTGTGCCCTTTTGCGGGAATGAGCAGAGAAGGGGCCATTCTGGGCTGCCTTGCTAGTGAAAGGGAGGTCTTTAAATCTGGGCTGTACAGGATCAAGCCCCGGAAGAGAGAAAATTCCACTTGGCAGATGCAGTCATATGCAAAGAGATGTCAAAGAAGGGGAAATTATCATGTACAAACATTTGAAAGAAATTCCATCTGCTGCTTCCTCAAGAAGGGTGCTTAATAAACACTGAGGCAGCAAAGTAGCACACATCTTCATCAAGTCTTAATCCAAGGAATTAATGCGCCGTGTGCTTCTGCTTAATTCCAGCAGCAGTCCAAAAGCCACAGCCACAGCAGGAGGTGCAGCTGGACTTCCCTTTGGGTGTAAAGCACTGCATGAGGGGCCACTGGCTAAGCAAACATGTCTTCCACTATGGCATTTCTTGTACATGCAGACTGCCTAGACGCCCCAGAGTGTGCGCGCACCTCAGGTGATTGCAGTTGCTTTCATCTTAATGAGAGAGCTTTAAAAATACTCTGAGAAGGAGCTCCTTCTCAGAGAAAAAATAGCAGTGGATTACCAGAATCAGTGTTGTGTTTCTTATTTTCTAGGGTTTTCAGCTCAAAATTTTTTGAATAGGTCTACATGTATAAGGGTTTTTTTTAAACACAGCAAACTTTAAAATCCGCTAGGATATTGCATGTTTCCATGAGGGTAAGCAGCACAGAAGGAGGGAGCCTTAGCCTTTTTACCATCCAATGCACACGGAGTTAGCTTTGAAAGAAGCTCCAGGAATCTTCCGTCAGCTCTGTTAATAAACGGATCCTGGAGGATACGTCCACCACCAAGGAGGTTCTCATTAGCCCCCCCCCCATCCTCAAATTCACTGGCCAAAGACCCTATCCTGGCACGAAAATCACCTCCCAAAGTAAGGTGGGCCTTTGGGTGTTGGGTCACTAATCTTTCTAATAATTCAAGTAGTTTTTGCCAACACATCTCGTTACTAATCTCTCTTAAACCATTAGGGGGCAGGCAGACATTTAAACATAAACGACTTCCCCATGGGGGACCTCTGACCAAAAGAGCCAGCACAAAATTCTCACAATCATGGGGAATAAACTCCACCTCCATCTGTAGGGCTCTCTTAATTGCCGTTACAAGCCCCCCCCACTGCCCCTCCCTTTATCATGGAACTTGGTGGCAAAGGCATTATGCACTCTATAGCCTTTCGGGCTAGGGGTGGTTGGGTCCTGGGCCCAGGTCTCCTGAAGCAGTATAATCTCTGAGTGGCCCAGAAAACTTATAAAGTCTGGATCCTATTGTTTATCCCACCCCCACCCCATATTCCATGAAAGGAGCCTTAAACATCATGGATCAGTACTAATCCAATCCAGTTCCCCTACTGTGTCTACAAATACACATCCATTACCAAAAGATGGGTTAGACTGACTCTGCAACCCCCCTAATGACTCTTTCAAATTACAGGAGGATGACAGCTGTGTGCATACGTTAGCTGACCCAGATGTGGCGGCATCAGGTCCCTGTTGTACTTCAGATCCTTCATGGCCCTCAAACTCAGCCTGCCCAGTTGTTCCCACCCCCAATTCTCCCTCCCCAATAAGGTTCCTCAGTTTCCCTATTCTTTCATACACTGTCAGTTGTTCACTTAGTGACAGGTCCCCAATTGAGTCCAAAAAGTCCTCTTCAGCAAAATTTGGTAGGTGACATTCAATTGGCTGTTCTTCCATTTGTTCTGGGTTGCAGTCACTTCCCTTTATCTCCTGTTGCGAGGACAAGCATTCTATAGGGGATTGAGGTACCTCCTGAGTTGCAGAGTCTCCTTGCGGAATTGTTGTCTCCATCAACCCCTCCACCATGGGACCCTGGCGTGGCATTTTCAGGCTCTCACATTTTGTCACCAAGGGCCTTACCACCAAGTTCTTAAAAACTCTCACAGGGTATATTCCCCAGGTATTGAATCTGTTTTTCTTCCTTTGTATTAGGACAGGGATCCTTGGGGAATCAAAAGTGAGTAGAACCTTTTGCATCTGATCGGATGAATTAAATTGAGCAACCTGAGCAAGGTCAATTGCAGACTTGTCCTTCCCTAATCCCACTCGGACTAGCCCATCTTGGGGCTCTGCCCCATGGCGCTAGGTGACTGCAGGTTGTCGGGGCGATGCAATTAGGTTTGAAGACCAGCATGTCTTGTGTATCTTCCTTTACTTTCCTGGGAGAGTAACCAGACACTGGGGAATTGTTTACTAGCCCAAGCTGTTCCCGCTGTGGGTTATAAATACCGGAGAACTGGGTCCCACATCACATCTGAACCTTTTATAGGGTTTAAACCACTCCGCCAATTCAAGCCTTATTTGCTCAGCTTGATTAACAACTTCTTGGACACTTACATATCACAGTTCTGGCAATTAGGACAAACTGATTCATTGAGCTTTGATAGTCCTCCCCCAGAGACAGATCCATGTCTTCTCCACCTGGAATGTTACTCTGAGTTGCTAGAAGTTCCTCCCTAAGATCAACCATACTGTTGTCCAGCAGCTCAGTATCCCCTCCTTCTTCGCCACAGTCCACTAGAGGGGTAAAGCGGTTAGTAGTCTCCACATTACCGCTTTACCCCTCTAGTGGACTGTGGCGAAGAAGGAGGGGATACTGAGCTGCTGGACAACAGTATGGTTGATCTTAGGGAGGAACTTCCCACATCACATCTGAACCTTTTATAGGGTTTAAACCACTCCGCCAATTCAAGCCTTATTTGCTCAGCTTGATTAACAACTTCTTGGACACTTACATCTCACAGTTCTGGCAATTAGGACAAACTGATTCATTGAGCTTTGATAGTCCTCCCCCAGAGACAGATCCACGTCTTCTCCACCTGCTAATGGTCTGTTATCGGTAGCAACAAATTCAACATAAGGCTTTAATCCTTCTGAGTGGCAGAGCAACAGCATTGAAAGGAGGGCTAAAAAGCAATAGGAACCAGTGCACTAAATACAAAACCTAAAACGCCAAGCTTAAAAGAAGTCACAAATTTAAGACACCTCCTGAAAGTGGGTGCCCAGATAATACTAGATTAAGTAAAATAAAATAAGGTTAAAGGTTAATAGTTAAAAGTTAAAAATTCCACGAGAGTGAGGAGGCATCCTCCCACTCCCTCTCCAGCACCGGAAGTATGTGCTCTGTGATGTTTAAGGTAAAGGTAAAGGTTTCCCTTGCTCGAGAGCCAGTCAAATCCGACTCTAGGGTTGCGGTGCTCATCTCCGTTTCCAAGCCGAAGAGCCAGCACTGTCTGAAGACGTTTCTGTGGTCATGTGGCCGGCATGACTAAACACCAAGGCGCACGGAACGCTGTTACCTTCCCACCGAAGTGGTACCTATTTATCTACTTGCAATTTCTTGCTTTCGAACTGCTAGGTTGGCAGGAGCTGGAACTAGAGACAGGAGCTCACTCCGTCATGCGGCACACTCGGGTCTCGAACTGCTGAACTACCGACCTTCCACAGTCTGCAGTTCAGCGTCTTAACCACTTGAGCCACTGCAGCTCCTTATTGAATGGTACTGCATGGGATATTTCAAAGGGGATTTATACATATATTTCTACATAGGGTGCAAGTAGGATAGACTTTGTAGCTCTCTTATGGGATATTTTAGAACAAATTCACTCTTTTGAGGTGACAGATGCACTACATAGTGACCATAATCCACTGCATGTAGTATTAGGTTGCTCAGAAGAAACAATTAGGACATTTGATAATCCCAAAGGAGATGATTTAGTACATAGGAGGCCTAAATGGTCGACTAATACTCAGAAACTAGTTCATGAGGTTCTTTCTAATGAAGGAATTACTCATGAACTTTTGGACTTAAAAATTGAGGATTCCAAGGTGATCCCCATTTATGAGGAAATCGTGAAATGTTTAAAATAATAATAATAATAATAATAATAATAATAATAATAATAATATCTTTCAATTTATTAATCGCTCAATCCTGCAGAGCTGCTGGCTCTGAGCGATTTACAGTTACACATTGACGAGGGACTAACAATGATTCATAGGGGATAAGGGAGGACAACATATAAATCTTTTTAAAGTCGCACACGTTTGCAGCCGACGGGGATTTTTTTGTTCAGCTGTAGGCTCAGACGTGTTCCAGACGGCATTGACTCGGCTTGGCTCGATGACGTTGGTGTTTTCCAGGACTGCTTTTGAGTCGCAGTGCCGCACTGCCACCGCCTGGCCGGATTGGTCCATCGCAGGCTTCTTAATGCCGAAGAGATCTTTCCAGGCTTATGAGCTGGACATTCCGTTTCGCCAGCTAACACCTCCCCCACCGGAGGGGTGAAGTATGCCCACCCTCTCTAAGGAGTGGTACCCATTTTATCTACTCGCCGAAGCTTTCAAATTGCTGGGTGGACGGCGAGCTGGGTTCCTCAAGGGGAGTTCTGTTAAGTCAACTTCTGCCCCCCGAAACAGGGAATGTGTACAATTTAAAAGGTATCTGATGAGATGTAATAGAATAGCTAGAAGGGTCAGGGATCCAGAATCATTTAGGATCCTGGGTAGAGCAAGGAGTCAGTATAAAGATCTTCTAAAGAAAAAGAAGCAGGCATCCGTTGCTCGTTTATGGGTGGAACTCCAAGAGGCAGCAAATAGTAGGAATGAGGGCAGATTTTGGCACCTGATTCTATTGGTCTTGGATGTTGTTGAAATTTGGGGAAGGAACCTGGTATCAAGGCTGAGTCATGGTTTGAGCATTTTTCAAAGGTTTTTGGTGGAAAGGGTAGGAATAGTCAGGTTAACCTCCCTTCACCCATTACAACTCCTTGGCCTGCAGTCACTGAGTCGGAAGTGAGGTCATTAATTGAATCTTTGCCCAGCAGTACATCTCCAGCCGATGATCTGATTCCGGCAGAGTGTTTTAAAACAAATATTGACTGGTGGCTACTGATGTTAGTGAAACTTTTCACCCTAATTGACAGAATGGGCAAACTGCCAAAGGGATGGACCACGAGTATCATCGTGATGGGTTAGGTGATCAGAACGAGCCAGGCAATTATAGGCCAATTAGTTTGTTGCCAATTGCCTCTAAACTATATAGTAAGCATTTAAAAAATAAATTAGAGGATTATGTTATTGATAATAATTTAATCCATCCCCTTCAAATAGGGTTCAAAAAAGTTCATTCTACCATCGAACACCGTCAAACTCTATATACCTTGGCTTCAGAGGCCATTAGAGGCCCCACAAAAGCCCTATATGCAGGCTTTATCAACCTGGCTTCGGCCTTTGACTCTTTAGACAGAGGTAGATTATGGCAGAAGCTTTTGAACATCAACATTGACCTGTGGCTGGTATATCTGATTAGCCAGTCACATTGTGATACCAACGTAAAGGTTAAGGTTGGGAGAGAAGGCTTACTCACCGAGGACATCCAAGTGCTGAAAGGGTGAAGCAGGGTTGCGTGTTAGCCCCCACTTGGTTCAACTTGTATTTAAATGACATAATAGCTAGTTAAATGAATATCATCTAGTAGTGAATATATGACCCCAGCCATTGGACAACATAAGGATCCAATCCTTCTGTCCTTAACCAAGATTGGCTTGAGGAGACTGCTGAATAAATTGGGTGAGTACTGCAATGCGGAAGGCTTGTGAATGAATTAGGCCAAGTCAAAAGTTCTGGTTTTTAGGAAATGCCCAAAGAAATCTACCTGGAGCATTTTTGGCACCCAGATCAAACAATGCAGCACGTATAAATATCTGGGTTTAACCTTTTCTGAAACTCTCTCCTGGCGCCCCACCTTACATCATTAAAAGCTGTTGCTATGAAGAATTTGAGGGCTCTACTGAAGTTCTGCTTTTCTAAGGGAGGAGGCATGGTAGACCCAGTTCTTAAATTGTATCGGAGTAAGATAATGCCAGCCATGCTATATGGATCAGAGATCTGGGGCTGGGGATATTGTCCTCATTAGAAATAGTACAGATATAGATAGAAATAGTACAGGTATAGATATACAGTACAGTACAGATATAGATAGTACAGTATAGATATAGATAGTACAGTATAGATATTGTCCTCATTAGAAATAGTACAGCATTATTTTGTGAGGCGGATTCTCGCCTTGCCAAGGGGGTGCGCCAGTGGCATTAATGAGGGCTGAACTGGGAATTACCTCGTTGAATGCCAGAGTCAATGTCAGAATTCTATCCTATTGGAGAAAATGCTTAGAACAACCCCAGGATTCCCTGGGGCGTTTAAGTTTTAGTTTGCACCCGAAAGCCTCCAAGAGATTAGGTGACCATTTGGCCTTGATTCAATTGAAATTTTCAATTCCTGATAATCTATTAAGGAATAAAACTCAAGCACGGGAACTGAAGGAATGGGTGTTCAAAAAGGATGGGCTTATGATTCAGGATGTGATGGCACGTTGTCTATGGCACTATTATTCAAGTTTTTTAAGGGGGATCACTGCAGGTCCCTGTATTTAGAGAAGTTAACCAGGCTGGAATTAAGATCGGCTTTTACAGCTTTAAGATTTCAATCCATGCCCTCAATGCTCAGGACTGGACGTTTCTTTGGTATCCCTGCCCCCCCCCCTTTAGACTTTGTCTTTGTGGTATGGGGGAAGTTGATGATATTGCACATTATATTCTGAGATGCCTATGGCATAAAGCCCTTAGGCTAAAGTACATTGTCCCTATTATTCCGCAGTGTAATGGAGTCTCCGATCTGGATCTGGTCAAATTTTTACTCTCGGACCTTGACCACTACATCTCTAGCAGAATGGTGTTATTTGCCTTAGTAACAAGAAAAATCAGAATGAGTTTAGTATTTAATGTAAAGTATGAGTATAGGAGTATACTGATATTTTTTAATTGTTTATATTTCCATTTTATAGTCTGATGTATTATGTTATAGCCTATGGCTAAGACAATAAACTAATACTCGACACAGAGCACAGGCCACAAGCATCCATCATGGTTCACAGAAAAAAAATCCAAAAGCAAAAGTCATCAGGATCAACCAAAAAGAACTCAAAACTTAGCTCACTGTTTCATGATACTTTGGTAGACACTATTATCCAGGCGTTGGTTTTGGAATTATTGACTACAGTGGGATTTACTTTGGAGTCAGTGTGCATAGGCATAGGCGAAACCTAGTTACTTACTTAGAGATGAGCCCTACTGAGTGGGAGACTTCCGAACACCTCTCCATATGTCCGCCACTCACTCTTCTCTGTATATTGCCCTACAGCACTTCTTCCCCAACACCTGTCCCAGACCGATGGAGTTCAACTTGTTGGCTGACTCTGAAGCTCACAGCCCTGCTCTCTCCCTCTCCGAGGCTGGGACGCCTCACCATGAGCACAGCTGCAAAGGGCAGGAACACAGTGGTAAGGTCTTCCTCCTCATGCATGGCCTGGCTTCCCTGTTCTGACAGATGGAAATGAATGTGTTCCATTTGCACCTATGGGAAACTGGCACCTCATTGCTGGCGGAGGGAGCAAGCAGGGGGCAGCACTAGCCGCAATGACCATTCAAAGACATTCTGTCTGGATGTGTGATGAGGGTCTTAACATCTGTATGTCTCAGTATATGTGCTCTGTATGGATCTGTTTCCTAGATAAAAACACTTCTGTTGTGTACCACATTATATATAGTACGATACACATGCATACAATACACTTTGAACAAAAAGGACTTCTCAGGTCTTTTGAGTCGTAAATGTCCACTGCCCTATTCCTAGAGCAACCTTCCACCTCTGGCCAAGCTATAGAGGCGTCACTTTTGACAGGGACTGCAGCCTATCACCACGTTTTCCAGAAGGTTAGTGATTGGGACCAATTCTTCTCTGTCCTTTCCTGCCAAGCTTCCTGTCACTGCTTTTTGTGGAGACATCTTGTGTACAGGACATGTTCCTTAGCAGAATGGGAGAAATGTATTCAATATATCAATATTCAGGTGTAAATTTTAACATTCTTTTTCTTGCGGGAGCATTTTAAAAATCTATAATGCTTTTAATAGATTTTTAGGTTCAAATTAAAGTTGTCTATCTCAATCAACCGCTTTGAACCACAAAGAAAAGCAGGCTATATATTAGAAAGAAGCTCTTAGACATCTCCGTAACTCAAATCGGTGATCTGAAGTTCAGTGCACTCAGCCTTCTTTAAAACGTAGGAGGAAAACTTAATCTGCATGTGTTTGTTCGTGTTCGCTGATGTGCATTCTGCTCCCTTATCTCCAAGGGAAGTGAGCCGGTTCAGTCACGTTTGGAGTGCCAGCATAAGGTTTGGCAGCAATTGAAGAGTTCCACCATAAGCTGCAATCTTTCAGGCTGCAATCTGGCACTCACTCACTTGTGCAGAAATCCCAGGGAACTCCATGGAACATTACTAAATGAGTGCACACAGGATCATTATTAGCTTTGGGGATTTGTATCCTGGTGGCTGTCAGAGAGGAGAGATTACACAATTTGTTAAAGCATTGAGCTCAGGGCTGGCATGAGACGTTTGTTACTCAGCACTGAAGGAAGGACCCTTGGTGTAAGCTTAGAGACACCTTCATAACAATCTGTCCTTTTTTTAAAAAAATATATACTTATTTATTTCTGTCATTTTATATTCTGCCCTCCCCGCAAGCGGCTCAGGGTGGATCGCAAAGTAAGTTCTTAAGCTATTCAGCTCATCATAGTGAATAGAAACATTAATAACATAATTAAAAACAGTTAAAAATGGTGCTGCTAGCTCTCTCTGAGGTCTTCTTGATCTGGTAGAAGTGGTGGGACTTCAGCAGGGGAGGCCAGCTTCTGTTGGATGCCTGCCGCCGAAGGCCTGGCGGGAACCGAAAAAAAACTCTGTTTTACAGGCCCCGCTGGAATGCCAGTGGCTCCTACAGAGCCCTGTTCTCTAGCGGGAGCACGTTCCACCACCAGTCTGGGGCCCGGGTGGAAAAGTTCCCATTTTCAACACTGCCTGTAGGAAGAGAACATTAAAAAACTGCTTCGACACCCTCCATCATCTAACGTATTTTTAACCTACTTTTCTCTGAAACCGGGACTCGTGGTGGGTTACAGTGATAATAAAGACAACATACAATTCAAAGTACACTTTACAAAACTAACAAACATATGTCATTAAAATTAGGTCTGTCAAAACCCTTCCAGAATAATCCTGTGCAACTTGCAAAATGTCAGCAAAGTTGGAAGCCTTCCTAACAAGTTCAGAGAGGGTATTCTGTCTAACTGAAGCAGACACTAAAAAAGTTCTAGATCTAGCGGCGAACATCTGAACTGCCCTACAGGAGGGACTAAATTTAATTTACTAAAGTAATTGAGGTGCCAAGCATGTGTTTCCTAGATTACAGAGCCTGGCCAATCCTGGTGCCTCTCCTACATCAGCTTTTGGGAAGCAAGAAAAGCCCCCATGTGTCTATATATCCCCCAGGCTCTGGATCCTCATGCATACCTCCCCACAAACAGTTTCCCCAAAGCTGCAACATGCTTCCATGGCTCTGCTTCTGGGGACAGAGCAGCTAAAGTCAATAGAAACTCCTCTATAAATACCAGCCAAGTGAAGTTACCAACAATCTTGATAAAAAGGGATCTGTTCCTTTAATAGAAGCTTAAATGTGTGTGGTAATGGGCAACTGAAGCTTTTCACGGCATGTGGGTAAATATCACCTGGTACATAGAGAGCAAGGACAGGGTAGGCCCATTCCAGTGACAGGAACGTGAAATTGTAACAGGTAATGAACAGAGGGCAGAACTGCTCAATTCCTACTTTTCCTCAGTCTTCTCTTGTGAGGGAAACGGTGCTCAACATGGCAAAACCAGAACACATGTTGAGAGAAAGGAGTTGCAGCCTAGGATCGGCATGGGGTAGTACATAAACACCTAGTTTCTTTAAATGAAACTAAGTCCTCGGTGCCAGATGAGCTGCATCCAACAATATTAAAAGAACTCGCAGGTGTAATTTCTGAGCCTCTGCCCATTATTTTTGAGAATTCTTGGAAAACAGGTGCAGTGCCAGAAGATTGGAGGTGGGCAAATGTTGTCCCCATCTTCAAAAAAGGGGGGAAAGGAGGATCCGGGTAACTACCGACCCATCAGCTTGACATCTATATCTGGGAAGATTTTACAACGAATCGTCAGTCAGTCAGTCTGAGCATTTAGAAAGGATGGCTGTGATTACTAAGAACCAGCATGGGTCTCTCAAGAACAAGCCATGCCAGACTAACCCTATCTCCTTTTTTTGAGAGAGTTATTGCCTTGCTGGATCAGGGGAATGCTGTAGACATAGTTTATCTTTATTTCAGTAAGGCTTTTGATAAGGTTCCACATAATAGTCTTGTTGACAAGTTGGTAAAATGTGGTTTGGATCGTGTTACTGTTAGGTGGATTTGTAACTGGTTGACACATTGCACGCAAAGAGTGCTTGTGAATAGTTCCTCATCCTCTTGGAGATGAGTGACAAGTGAATTGCTTCAGGCATCTGTCTGGGGACCTGTTTTATTCAACATCTTTATAAATTATTTGGATTAAAGAATAGAGGGAATGCTTATTAAATTTGCAGATGATACTAAATGGGAGGGGTAGTAAACACAGTAGAAGACAGTCAGGATACAGGATGACCTTGACAGGCTGGAAAACTGGGCTAAATTTTTTTTAATGAATTCCAACAAGAGATAAATGTAAAGTTCTGCATTTAGGTAGGAAAAATCAAATGCATAATTATAGGATGGGTGAGACCTGTCTTGGCAGTAGTATTTGCAAGAAGGATCTAGGGGTCTTAGTAGACCATACACTGAAAATGAGTCAGCAGTGTGATGCCGTAGCTAAAAAGGCAAATGAGATTTTTGGCTGTATCATCAGAAGCAGAGGTCATTTCGGGGGGGATCGTGGGGGATCGCAGTTCCCCTGGGTGAGGTACGGGGGGCGGGGCACATGACGAAGCCCCACCCCCTGCTTCCGGCCGCCCCGCTTCCAGCCCTCATTCAGCCAGGAGGAGGCAGGAGAAGAGGGAGGGTAAGCTGCTTCCTCCCTGCCTCTCCCCACCCCTGCCTGCCTGGGGCCAGGGAGGGCCTTCGCGGGGCTTCCTTGCACTCCCGCCGGCCTTGCAGGTCCACCGCCGGGCCCCTCATGGGGCTCGGCAGTGGGCAGCAAGGCTGGCGGTGGCGGCCGGGACCGTTGGGGGCGGGGTGTGTGGCCTTATGACACACTTCTGGTAATGTCAGGGGGTGTGGCCTTATGACACACTTCCGGTGATGTCAGGGGGTGTGGCATATGCTAATGAGTTATGCTAATGAGTTCCCCTAGCTCTTTTTGTACGAAACAACCCCTGATCAGAAGTATAGTGTCCAGATCACACCACGTGGTGGTATCGCTTTACTCTGCTCTGGTTAGACCTCACCTAGAATATTGTGTTCAGTTTTGAGTACCACAATTTAAGAAGGATGTTGACAAGCTAGAACATGTCCAGAGGAGGGCAATGAACATGTTTATTATTTATTTATTTTATTTATCAAATTTATACCCCGCCCTCCCCCGAAGGGCTCAGGGCGGCTTACAAGGCAAGAAATCTTGCAACAATAAAACATAATATTCCTATAAATTTAAAAACATACTATACAACCAATCCCAATACAAATAAAATGCTCAATGATTTTCAACTTCAAAAGCCCAAAGATGACGGACCAAGTCCAAGAAGTTCCCAGTAGACATTCGGTGGCTTCAGCGTTCAGATGTTAAGATGTTCAGATGTTCCTTCCTAGGGCCTCTTCCACCCCCCCCCACGATGGCAATATAGCGGGGGGGCGGCGGCGGTGGCCCCTACTCAAAAGCCTGGTGGAAGAGCTCCGTCTTGCAGGCCCTGCGGAACTGCATCAAATCCCGCAGGGCCCGGATCTCCTCCGGGAGCTCGTTCCACCAGGTAGGGGCCGCCGCCGAAAAGGCCCTGGCCCTCGTAGCGACCGGTTTTGCGTCTCTGGGGCCTGGAATAGTTAACAAATTTTGGGCCCCAGACCGTAGTGCTCTTGGGGGAACATACGGGGAAAGGCGGTCCCTCAGGTAGGCTGGACCCAGACCATGTAGGGCTTTATAGGTAAGAACCAGCACTTTGAAGCGAATCCGGTACGCTATTGGCAACCAGTGCAGCGCTTTCAGCACAGGCTGAATGTGGTCCCTTCTAGAGAGACCCATTAACAGCCTGGCCGCAGCATTCTGCACCAGTTGCAGCCTCCGGATTTGCGACAAAGGCAGCCCCATGTAGGGAGCGTTGCAGTGGTCTAGCCTCGAGGTGACCGTCACATGGATCACTGTGGCCAGATCGTCTCGGTCCAGGTAGGGGGCCAGCTGCTGAGCCCGCCGAAGATGGAAAAAGGCGGACTTGACAGTGGCTGCCACCTGGGCCTCCATCGTTAGAGCGGAGTCCAGGTGCACTCCCAGACTCCGAACCCCAGGCGTTGGCACCAAAGGTACCCCATCGAAGGTTGGG
>NW_015174345.1:249714-270261 GCF_001447785.1 Gekko japonicus
TAACTCCGGATAATCTGGGCAAGGGGGCGCATATAAATGTTAAATAGCATCGGGGATAGCACTGCCCCCTGTGGTACCCCACACTCAAGGGGATACCTGCGAGAGCGCTGGTCCCCGAGAACCACCCTTTGTCCCCGACCTTGCAGGAAAGAGGCAAACCATTGAAGGGCAAGCCCCTGAATCCCCACGTCGACGAGGCAATGGATCAGCAACTGGTGGTCGACGGTGTCGAACACTGCCGACAGGTCTAACAACACCAGTGCCGCCACACCGCCTCGATCCAGATGTCTCCGGAGATCATCAGGGCGACCAAAGCAGTCTCGGTCCCGTGACCCGGGCGGAGGCCCGACTGGAAGGGATCTAAGACTGAAGCATCCTCCAGAAAGCCCTGTAACTGTAACGCCACCGCCCTCTCTATAAGTTTGCCCAAATAGGGCAAATTAGACACCGGCCGATAGTTGGCCAATTCGGCCGGGTCCAAAGATGTTTTTTTAAGAGAGGGTGGACCATCGCTTCCTTGAGCACAATCGGGAAACGCCCCTCCAAGAGGGACATGTTGACAATATCCCGCACAGCGCCTCGCAGCCCCCCAGGACTCGCTTTAATGAGCCAGGAGGGGCACGGATCAAGGTCGCATGTAGTTGGGCGTACAGAAACGAGCAATCTGTCCACTTTGTCCAAGCTGAGTAGATTGAAACACTCTAAACCCGGCCCCGAAGACGTGCAAGGGGCCTCAAGTTCACTCACTGTCTCAATTGTGGTGGAGAGGTCATGGCGGAGCCCCAAGACCTTATTTGCAAAAAAGCTCGCAAAAGCCTCACAGCCAAGTTCCAATTCCTTAACATTTTGCGAGCTCGCAGACGCAATGTCAGCCGCATAGAAATCCTTCTTAGTGGCCTTGACTGCCATCTCATAGGATCTCATAAACGTCCTATAAGATGTTCTTGTTGCCTCGTCACGAGCGCGGCGCCACCGTCTCTCTAATCGTCTAAGTTCTCGTTTCAGCGACCGCAACCCCTGGGTATACCAGGGGGCGCGCCTAACGCGAATGCAAAGAGGATGCCTGGGAGCGATCTCGTCAATGGCCGTGGAGAGTCGGACATTCCAGTCCTCCACTAGCTCATCTAACGAGCCGCCAGGGGGCCTTGGGTCCCGCAGAGCCCTCTGGAACCGCTCCGGGTCCATCAAGCTCCGCGGGCGAGCAAAAATACGCTTGCCGCCTATGCAGGGTTGAGGTGGAATGCTCAGACGGGCCTTCAGGGCCAGATGGTCCGACCATGGCACTGCCTCGGCAGTGATCCGGTCCACCTCTACACCCGCTGCAAAGATCAAATCGAGCATGTGACCGGCCTGATGTGTAGGGGCCGATATACACTGTGAGAGTCCCAGTGCCGCCATGGACGACACTAGGTCTGTAGCCCGGCTGGAGGCTGCGTCAGCATGGACGTGGAAATCCCCCAGGACAATAAGTCGAGGGTGATCCAACGCCCAGCCTGATACAGCCTCCAGAAGGTACACCAGCCAAATCACCAAACTCTCCTCGGCCCCCAGCAGCAAGCCGACACACTCTAAGCCCACGATCTCTACAGACGGGAGTGCCCTGAAGGAGTAAGCCTCCCGAATGAGAATAGCAACTCCTCCCCCCCATCCCCTCTTCTGTGATTGGTGAAGGACCGAGTAGCCTGGCTGGGCTAACTGGGTGAGATTCAGGGTCTCCCCTTCTCTCACCCAGGTCTCGGTCATGCACACCAGGTCCGCCTGATGTTCCGTCACAAAGTCCCGTAAGACTGTGACTTTGTTGTTAATGGACCTGGCGTTACACAACACCAATGACGGAGGGGGAACACTCCCGGCCCCACTGCCAACCACCCTTGGGATGGGCCGAAGGCTGGAAGGGCACCGAGCTCTTCTAGTTCTCCGTGACCTTCCCTCATCCCATTGCCTAGGCCCACCGCTAAACTTCCCCCTCCCCAAGAGCACCGGAATTTGCCGCTCGAGCATATCCTATCCCACTAGCCATCTCCGAGAAACTTCAGACCGCCAGGACATAGACTCAAGGCCAACAGAAATCCGCTGCCGCTACTACTCTGATTTCAAGCTGCTTAAAACACATTACAATCTAGTTACATCGGATCGGTTGATCAATCACTAATTAATACCCCCAATACACAACCTCCCCCTCCCAACACTACCCAGATCCCCCAATCAACTGACGCAACCACCTAACACATACAGCCCAGCAGCCAGACAATACAGTCACACCTCCCACCCACTAATACACTATCCTATCCCACGGCAGATCCCTGTTGGAGTCCAACCCCTTGGTCTGAAGACCAAGTCCTATGAGGAAAGGTTGAAGTCTGGAGAGGAGATGACTGAGAGGTGAAATTATACCCGTCTTCAAGGGCTGTCATATAGAGGATGGTGCTGAGTTGTTTTCTGTTGCCCCAGAAGGTCGGACCAGAACCAACGGGTTGAAATTAAATCAGAAGAGTTTCTGGCTAAACATTAGGAGGAACTTATTAACAGAGCGGTTCCTCAGTGGAACCGGCTTCCTCGGGAGGTGGGGGGCTCTTCTCCTTTGGAGATTTTGAAGCAGAGGCTAGATGGCCCCATCTGACAGCAATGCTGATTCTGTGAACTCAGGCAGATCATGAAAGGGAGGGCAGGGAGGATTGCCTCAGTGCTTAGTTCTCGTGGCCCTTTCTTACGCGCCCAGGGAAATGCTGATCACCACTTTTGGGTCAGGAAGCAATTTTCTACAGGCCAGTTTGGCCAGGGATCCTGGAGGGTTGGGAAGGGGGGCATTTTGCCATCTTCTGGGCATGGAGCAGGGGTCACTGGCGGTGTGGAGGGGAGGCAGTTGTGAATTTCCTGCATCGTGCAGGGGGTTGGGATTAGATGACCCTGGGGGTCCTAACCCTAACTCTACGATTCCATGAAGCCTCTCTTAAAGGGACAGGACATTTTCCCTCCAGGCTGTTGGCAACCCTAAAGCCAAGGCTGATCTGCCCTTCAGAGCTAACCTACCCCTCGGTATCGAAACGTCCTCTTGCGGGTCACTCAGACCACAGAGCCACCTGCAAACAAATGCAATGCCTTTTGCCCTCCCAACAGATTTGGCCGTGGGGCACAGCTGTTGACTTGTTCATGGTCAGTTTGTGTTTTCTGTTCTATTTCACGGCAAGCATCAGAGCCACCATTTCATTTAGAGAACAAAAGCCTTGATGGAAGCAAATGTCTTGGCATCCTGCTGGTTCTAGGCAGTCAGCGACTTAATATTGGGGGGGGGGGGAGAGGATGGAAATCCCGACTCCAAGGGCTTCATCCACCATGTAGGAAGATATTTGCCTCCTTTTATTCCCACTGCCTTTTAAGTTGGGGCTGGAGGATGTTGTATATGCTCTTCTTTCATTTCTTTTTCTTTCGTTTTTTAAAAAAACACTTTCTCGGTTGGTGGCCACTTTTTTGAGGTCCAGCGCATCTCAGGAGCCCTGGAGGCATGAATCAAGCCTTTGGGTAGATGCAGGTTCCATGTAGCTTTCTTAGTCCCAGCAAAATCCCAAAGCAAAAGCCTTTTATTAGGAACCTTTTATGAGGACCAACTGAAATGACACAACACATTGCTCAAGTTCTTGAGTTCTCCTGATCTTCTCATCAAGTTCGATGTTTAAGAAAAAGCGAGGGTGAAGGGGTTAAAAAAAAGGCTTCAGGCCATGATCCGGGGGCCTTTTTTCTGCTCTTGTTTGGAGAGCCAAGCAGACTAAGAGGGCCCCAGGACCCTTGGGAGGTCTCTCCATGTGGTGAGCCATTTTTGTTCGGTGACACATCACAAAGACTCCACAGTTTTTCCCATACCACTAGAGGTCTTTATTTTCTTTCATTGGGGGGTGGGGGTGGGAAGCACATTTGCTGCATCGTGAAAAATGGGCCCCGTCTGCACAGTGAGCTGCTGGTGCAAGCGCCTTGCTCCAAGGTGACAGCATGTGTGGGGGGGCATGTCTGTTTTCTCACATTATTTGGGGTGCTTGCAAGGGGCTCTTCCACACAAGCACACACCTTTGTTTTTTGCAGATGCAGAGAAGTCCCAGCAGAACCAGACAGATGACTCCAACCCTGAGGATGGATCCCTGAAAAAGAAGCAGCGCCGGCAGAGAACTCACTTCACCAGCCAACAGCTCCAAGAACTGGAAGCCACTTTCCAGAGGAACCGCTACCCTGACATGAGCACCCGAGAGGAGATCGCAATCTGGACCAACTTGACTGAAGCCAGAGTCCGGGTATGGGGGCCTGTTTTCCCTGAATGTGTCCAGAGCTTGAGGGGGGAGTGTTGGAGGACAAGCCACGTAACAGACCAATCGCACAGCATTTGTCTTCTGCATGTGAATGGGTTTTTTGTGGCAGGCCTGTTGTACATATGTTTCTATTTAGCTTCCTTATGCCAAGTCAGACTACTGGTCCCTCCAGGTCAGGATTGTCTACTGTGTCTGCCAGCAGTCTCAGCCAGTGGGCAACAGGGGCAGCTGCCCCAGGCCCAACACTTGGGAGGGCCCTAACCACCCATGGGCCCACCCCCTTGAAGGAGGGTGGCAAGAAGAAGGGATTGTACCTGCCCTGTCTGGGGCCTGGGCGGCTGGCTTCCAACAACAGCCGTGGATCCCACCCATCTCGCATGTGGTGAGGGCCGCTTATAGCTTGGCCCCAGCGGGGGGTGGGCTGGGCTTTTGCCCGAGGCCCCACAAGCACTGACACTGCTCCTGCCAGCAGAACCTGGGACGTTCTGCATGCCAAGCAGATACTCTTGCCAACGAGTCATGCCCCTGCCTAACACACATGAAGCTCCCTCGTGCTGAGTCAGACTGTCTGTTCCGACTGGCAGCGGCTCTCAAGGGTCTCAGGCAGGGAAAGGTCTTTCGCAACGCCTGCTATATGAGAATCTTTAGAAGTAAATACTGGGGTTGGGACTTGGGACTTTCTGCATGCTAAGCATGTGCTACCAGTCCTTCCTTGTCTCAGTGCAGAAACTGTAATTGTGGATAACACACAAGCTGCCAAAATGCAGACGTACTCACAGTCTCTGGGATTTGAAGGATGCCTCACTGGTTACAATTGGAAGCACAACTGGGGATTAGTGGTAGAGCATCTGCTTTGCATTCAAAAGTTCCCTGCGTCAAGCCCTGGCATCTTCAGTGGAAATGACCAGGTAGCAGGTGATGGAAAACACCTGAGACTCTGGAGAGCTGCCACCAGTCTGATACTGACCTCGGGCCCCGGTCACACAGGCCGGATATCGCGGGGGGGGGGGTAGACCCCGCAGCAAAATAACGTGTGACTGCACGATCAGGCGTCCCCTCGCGGTCCCATCGAGGTCCCGTGATTAGGGGGGAGGTGCCGATGACACGACGCGCAAAAGAAGCGGCACGGCAAACGGGGTTGTGTGGGGTTTTTTAACCTGAAGTATGCACATGCCCCGTTGGGTGCTTGTGCGCATCCCTGGAGACTTCGGGGGGGGGGGAACCTCTTCTCAATGGGGCATGGGCGGGCGCCAGATGCCACCGGAAACGCGATCAGACGCCCGCCCTTTCCCCACGGTTTCCGGAAACTAGTACCTGCGAGGTACTAGTTTTTAACCGCGCATCTTCGGAGGGAAGCCTCGGGTTCGCCACGGGAGCTCTACGCTTCCCAGATGTGGTGGTGAGATCACGCCTGGAAAATCCGCCTATCTTCCGTCGCAGTAGCGTGGCTACTGCTCCGTGTGACCGCAGCCTTGATGGACCAAGGGGCTGATTTGGTATAAGGCAGCTTTGTGTGTCCGTTTTCATCAGTCTGTTGATGCTGGACAGTTGTAGTGCTACAGCGAATGGTCTCTAATTTCCAGAACAAAAACGCACCAATGTTCTGTGTCGTTTTGATTGCCGGTGGTGTAGAGTGCCTTCAGGTCACCGCTGACTCATGGTAACCCTGCAGAGTTTTCAAAGCAAGCGATGTTGAGAGGTGGTTTCCCATTGCCTGCCTCCACGTCACCACCCTGATATATTCCTCGGAGGTCTCCCATCCAGATACTAGCCGCAGCCAGCCCTGCTTACCTTCCGAGATCTGATTGCACCGGGCTAGCCTGGGCTGTCCAGGACAGGGCTTTTTGACTAGTCCTTAATAAAAAGTATTACATGGATTTTATTTTGGATTTTTGTGGGCCAAGACAGCTGCTTACAACCTTTCTCTCTCACTCTCTCTCTCTCTCAATACCTGGGAGTAGTCAAGTGTCAGCCAAGCCAGCTGCATCATTTCAGCATTGAATCAAGACTGGGTTCAAGGATCTCCCGTCCCTGGAGAACATGGGATGGGTTGCAGCACTGGAATAGAATCACAGGGTCTCAGAGCTGAAAGGACCCTAGAGGCCATCCATGCAGGATCAGCCTACATTGTCCCTGACTAGTGTGTCCAGATGCAAAAGACTGCCAGCGAGTGGTAGCTCACCCACTAAGTCCACCATTGCACAACTCTTACTGTAAAAAGTTTTTCCTAAGATCCAGCCGGTAGCTTCCCGCCCTTAATTTAAACCCATTATTGCGAGTCCTATCTTCTGCTGCACACAGGAACAGCCCGGCGCTCCTCTAAGTGACAGCCCTTCAAATACTGAAAGAGAGCACTCATGTCCCCTCTCAGCCTCCTCTTCTCCAGACTAAACATTCCCAAGTCCCCCCTCAGCCTTTCCTCGTAGGGCTTGATGTCCAGTCCCCTGATCATCCTTGCCGCTCTCCTCTGCACCCGCTCCATCCCGCCCACATCCTTTTTGAAGTAAGGCTTCCAGAACTGCGCACAATGCTCCAGGTGCGGCCTGACCAATGCGGTGTACAGCAGGACTATGACATCTTGTGATTTGGAAGTTATGCCTCTGTTGATACACCCCAAGATTGCGTTTGCCTTTTTTGTTGCCACATCACACTGGCTGCCTGTATTTAACTTTCGGTCCACCCTCCCCCAAGAACTTGTTCACACACACTGCTACTTAGAAGTGTATCCCCCATCCAGTATGCGTGTTCCTCATTTTTGTTACCCAGATGTAGAACTTGGCACTTATCCTTGTTAAATTGTATCCTTTTCACATCCGCCCACTTTTCCAGCGTGTTCAGATCTTATTGAATTCTATCTCTATCTTTTGGTGTGTTTAGTGTCATCTGCAAATTTAATGAGTAGCCCCTCCACACCCTCTTCCAGATCATTTATAAAAATATTGAAAAGTATTGGGCCCAGAACTGAGCCCTGTGGCACCCCACTGGACACCTCCCTCCATTCAGATGAAATGCCAGTGGCAACTCCTCTCTGAGTGCGGTTCTCCAACCAGTTCCCCATCCACCTAACTGTCCCACAGTCCAGTCCACAGCCCTCTAGTTTACCCATCAACACATCATGGGGAATCCTGTCAAAAGCTTTACTGAAATCCAGGTAAACAACATCAACAGCATTCCCTCAATACAGTACGCTCCTCACTCGATCGAAGAAGGAAAGGAGGTTGGTCTGGCAGGACCTGTTGGGGACAAATCCGTGCTGACTTCCCCGGATCACCAAGTCATCCTTTAGATGCTCACAGATCGATCCCTTTAAAATCTCCTCCAGTATCTTCCCTGGGACAGAGGTCAGACTGAGTGGCCTGTAGTTTATCCAAAGCTGCTAAGTTACAAGAGAGTGCAGAGTACCGGGCAAAGTGCAGCTCCTGCAGTGGCATCATGAACTTGGGAGATGTGGAGAGTGAGATAGGACCCCTGCCTAGCTACCCTTCACTAATCTCCTCTTTTCAAGCCAGGGCAACACATTCTAATTAGCCAGTTTTTGATCCACAAAAGGACTTGTCCTTTTATCTGTCAGCTGTGCTGCCATATGGTTTGTGGACTGAGGGGGCACCCGCCTGACCTGCATATGACCGGGTGCCACATTCCTTTCCCTGCTTGCCTCTCCTGTTATCTGTAAACGTGTACCACTGTCTAGTTGTGGTGTCTTCATATTAATCCACCGTGTGACTGGCTCAGTTTCCCAGCTCAGCTGCATCGGTTATTCCTTCCTGCCTGTGGGAATCAGGCCGATTGGCCCACCGGGGGGGGGGGGGGGAGGGCATTTAAACTCTGTATATCTCCGTAAGCTTTCCCGTTCTACTCATTCCCAACAGTGCTTGTGTTCCTGACCAATAGGTCTGACAGTAAAGTATATGCTTCTTGGAAGACTGTGCTCCATTTGTTTGACTGTTGGACCTGACATTATCTCATGACTATTAAGCTTACTTAGGAGCCTTTGATGAGGAAGTTTATCAAAAGCTTTCTGGAAGTCAAGGTAAACAACATCTATTGGGTCTCCCTTGTCCACATGTTTGTTCACTCCCTCAAAAAACACTAGCAGGTTAGCAGAATCCATGCTGAGCCTTCCTCAGTAGGTTTTGTTCCTCAATGTCCCTATTAATTCTTTCCTCAATAACATTTTCCACCAATTTACCCGGTATCGATGTCAGACTGACTGGCCTGTAATTTCCCAGATCTCCTCTGGAACCCTTTTTAAAGATGGGAGTGACATTAGCTACCTTCCAGTCCTCAGGAATGGAAGCAGATCTTAATGAAAGATTACATATTTTTGTCAGGAGATCCTCAAGTTCACATATGAGTTCTTTCAGAACTCTGAGATGTATGCCATCCAGGCCTGGTGATTTATCAGTTTTTCCGTTGTCTATCAGTCGTAGGACCTCCTCTCTCATCAATTCAATCTGACTCAGGTCTTTCAACACCACTCCCGAAATCAGCAGTTCTGGAGTAGGCAAGCAGTTATCATCTCCCACAGTGAAGACAGAGGCAAAACATGGATTCAGCTTCTCAGCCATTTCCCTATCGCCCTTCAGTACTCCTTTTACCCCTTGGTCATCCAAGGGCCCCACTGCCTCCCTGGCTAGTTTCCTGCTTCTAATGTATTTGAAGAAAGTTTTATTGTTGGTCTTTAGGTTTTTTTGCAATATGCTCCTCATATCTACTTTTTGCCTGCCTGGTTTGCATTTTATTTGCCACAGCCTGTGTTCCCTTTTATCAACCTCACTGAGACTAGCTTTCCACCACTTGAAGGAATCCTTCTTACCCTTTTACAGCTTCCAGTACTTTGTTAACCATGCAGGCTTTTTTCTATACCTATTTGTGCCTTTCCTAACCTGTGGTATATATATTTTTCTGAGCTTCTAGAATTGTAAATAGACTCCAAGCTTCTTCAATGGTTTTGACCCTTTCTACTTTTCCTTTCAGTTGCTTCCTCACAATCCTCCCTGGTTCTCACCACCCTTATATCAGAGAAGTTACTCCTTTTAAAGTTAAAATGGATGTGTCAGTCTTTTTGAGCAACTCCCTATTTATACAAATGTTAAACTCAGTAACATCATGGTCACTGTTCCCAAGCGGTGTAATCACTTTTACATCTCTCACCAGGTCTTAGGCGTTACTTAGGACCAAATCCAGGATCGCCTCTCCCCTGGTAGGTTCTGTGACCGTCTGTTTCATAGCACAGTCATTGGTAGTGTCTAGAAACTCAATCTCTTTTCATGAATCGAACACATATTGACCCAATCAATGTGTGGGTAGTTAAATCACCTATTACGACACAGTTAGTTCATCTAGCCGCTATCTTTAATTCATTCATCATTTTATAATCCTCCTATCTTTTGATCTGGTGGGCGATAACAAACTCCCAGTGTTAAGCTTCCATTTGGGCCCGCTATTTCAACCAATAGCATTTCCAGAAGCGAATCCAGTTCTTTTACCTCTCAATCTTACTGGACTGTATACCCTCTCTGACATACAGAGCCACCCCACCTCCAACCGTTCCCCCATCCTTCCAATATACTTTATAACCAGAAATCACCATATCCCACTGATTTTCCTCATACCACCAAGTTTCTGAAATACCCACAATGTCTATTTTCCCCCCTACACCAGGGGTGTCGAACTCATTTGTTATGAGGGCCAGATCCGGCATAAATGAGACCTTGTTGGGCCGGTCCATGTGTGTCATAAAATGTAATGCCAGGTGGCAGAGATATAAACTTCATAAAGGACACAAACACAAAGGGTTTTTTTAACTTAAAATAAGAACATGCTTAAAACATTAGTACCCTTGCAATATTTTGTTTATTTAACAGTGTCTGACACCTCTTGCTCTGAATTATTGCATCAACATTTCTGTGCTGTTGCAATCTTGAGTATGCTGTTCAAGTGTGTATCTGTAAGCTGCAAACCTACTTTTGATTTTTTGACATTTACCACAGAAATCTCATGCTCTGAGTTCTGAGTCTAGGGCCCAGGTTAAAACATTGAATGGCTGAGTGATTGAGAGAGTCTGGCGAGGCGAGCTGTGATGCAGCAGCAGCAGAACTGGAAGCAGGAGATGGCCAGTTCCACCGCGGACCTGATGGAAGCCCTCTGGGGGCCTGATCCAGCTCCCAGGCCACATGTTTGACACTCCTGCCCTACACCAAGCATTCCAACTCCCTGATTTTACCTCGGACGCTTCAAGCATTTGTATATAAACACCTATAGTTTCCCATGCATGTTAAGCCCACAACCTCCCTCTTGCTGCCTTGAGACCTTGCCAGGCAGTCCATGTCGTTAGCCACAGTCTCAGTGGACAATTTTAATCCATTTCCTTGTAGAAAAGTAACAGCTACCCCATCATCTCTTTGAGATGAACCATCCCAAACCAGAGACTAATATTCAGTTTAAAAACTGCTCTGCCACCTTTTTGATTTTAAGCACCAGCAGCCTGGTTCCTTCTCGGGACAAGTGGAGACCGTCTCGCCTGTACAGCTCCCTCTTGTTCCAAAAAGCATCCCAGTGCCTGACAAACTTGAACCCTTCCCCCCTACACCATCATCTCATCCACGCATTGAGACTCCTGATCTGTGCCCGTCTCTCCGCCCCTGCACGTGGAACAGGTAGCACTTCTGAGAAGGCTACCTTGGAGGTCCTGGCCCTGAGTTTCCTGCCTAGCAGCCTACATTTTTTACTCCAGGACCTCACGACTGCACTTCCCCACATTGTTGGTGCCAACATGTACCATGACCACTGGCTGCTCCCCAGCACTATCTACCAGCCTATCTAAAACACACGTAATGTCCGCTACCTTCGCACCAGGCAGGCAAGTCACCATATGGTCAGTACAGGGGTTTGCCACCCAGCTGTCTGCCTGCCTAAGGATCGAATCACCAACTACCAAGAGCCCCCCTCCCTCCCTCCCTGCCAAGGGACGGTTCCTTCGTGTGGAAGGATACCTGTTCACCAGCTGAAGAAGAGGTCCCTTCTGAGGGCACATTCCCCTTATCCACAGCACGGTGCCCTGTCAAGAGACCCTCGTGCTCCCTGGCAGCGGCGAGGCTGCCATATTCAGAGTGGTTCTGTTCGAAATGGACCTGTCTTCTCATCATCTATGGCCAGAGCTGCCTGAAGCAAGTGCGGTCTCTCCCACTTTCCAACAAAGTTCACAGGGATAATGTCCCTTCTCTTTTCTCTTGCAGGTTTGGTTTAAGAACCGCCGAGCCAAATGGAGGAAGCGAGAAAGAAACCAGCAGGCAGAGCTTTGCAAGAACAGTTTTGGAGCCCAGTTCAATGGACTGATGCAGCCTTATGAGGAGATGTATAGTGGCTACTCTTACAACAACTGGGCTTCTAAAAGCCTGGCCACCAGCACCCTGTCAGCCAAGAGCTTCCCCTTCTTCAACTCGATGAATGTCAGCCCTCTCTCCTCACCGCCCGTGTTCTCCACACCCAGCTCTTCCATCGGGCCCATGCCCTCGTCCATGGTGCCCTCCACAGTGACTGGCGTGCCCAGCTCCAGCCTGAACAACCTTGGAAGTCCTGGCCTTGGCTCCACCGTCTCCTCCAGCACCTGCCCTTATGCTGCCTCCACTGCTGGCCCCTACATGTACAGGGACACGTGTAACTCCAGCCTGGCTAGCCTAAGGCTGAAGGCGAAACAGCATGCCAACTTCACCTACCCTGCAGTGCAGACAGCTGCCTCCAACCTGAGCCCTTGCCAGTATGCTGCTGTGGACAGGCCAGTATGAGGGACCAGACCCCCCCCCCCACTCACCCCTGCTCATCCGGAACTTGGCCTGTAGCTGAATGACCACACCCAGACAGGCACACCGACTTCCTACAAAATATGCTTAATTATTATCATGTTATAAATTGTTGACTGTCTTTTGGTAAAGTAAATGCAGTTGTTCATTTAAATTCTATTTCAGAATGAAGGATCCCCCCCCCCCCAAGGGCCTGAGCTCATTTCCCACTTGGCACACCAACCCAGACAGACAGACAAAAAGGGGCGCAGTGCCAGTCTCTGCTCCTCTATCGCTGGGTGGCTCCTCTGCCCTCCTGTCTCTTGGAGGAGGAGATCTAGAATTCTGTGCTGGAAGCAGGAAGGGATTTATGCATGTTTGTCTGATGTCTACCCTTCCTTGTGCAGAGTGCCTGTGGGCACAACGTTTTGTGGTGGTTGGTTTTGGGTTTTTTTTACAGATTTTGGCATTTGATGATGGGGGATTGGCAAAGGGGAGGGTATGCTCTCATGGGAAACTGGGTGGTGTTTAAAATCAGGGGTAAAGGAGACGGAAGTCTTTTCCAAACACAGATGGATTTGTTATGGTATCTCTATTGCTGTTGCTGTCGATAGAGCTACCCCATATTTATTTAAAACATCTTTATGCTGCCTTTCCACCCAAGAAAGTGAACAGGAAAACAGGAAAATAGCATGAAAAATAATACTTATCACATAATAGGTTTTTCCTGCCCTAGCCCCCCCGGACAGTGGGAACTCCCCGCACTGCTGGGGCTTTTTCAAGCTTTTTTCAAAATCAACAATTGACTTGTTATAACATTACAACAATCTGTGTATCAGATTCTGTGCTTTCACAGCCTTCATTTTTTAAAAAAACGTTTCTAGCCCCTTTCATTGGGAGATAGAAAGGGAAAAGCTTATCTCTGTAATACAAGGGGCTAGAAAACTTTTCCAAAATGACATATAGGAATTCAGAAAACCCGACATACAGACAATGGCAGGGAAAATGGCTGCTGTGTACGTGAGACTGGGAGAATCTGAACTTTGCCACCCCAGTGGCCACCGTCTAGCCCAGTGGTGGCGAACCTATGGCACGGGTGCCAGAGGTGGCACTCAGAGCCCTCTCTGTGGGCACGCGTGCCATCGCCCCAGCCAGGCCCAGACCATCATTAAAGTGTCAAATTCTCTGCCAAATAATTTTAAGTAAACGAAAGCATTTGGGATTGCTTTCCTTACTTTGTTTAGATCATCTTAAGTTAACGTATGCGTTGTTTTTTCTAAAGTAAAACCTCAGTATTCAGGTTAAATTGCCGTGTTGGCACTTTGCAATAAATAAGTGGGTTTTGGGTCGCAGTTTGGGCACTCGGCCTCTAAAAGGTTCGCCATCACTGGTCTAGGCTTTGCTGCTATCTTTCTGAAAACTTTGCAACAAAGCAGGTTTGGGAAAGGTAAGAGAAAAGCTTGGGAAGTCCCAGGAGGTGCACATGATGACTGTGATGCTGTAGGGAAGCAAGAAAAAAACCTCACTTACCAACAACATCAAACCTGGGCATATGACCGGCATGGAAATGGTCAGAGTTTAAACGAAGAGCTGATCAAAGAGTAGATACCCCAAGCTGTGAACCTGGTTTTTTGAGGAGGTGTGATCCCATCCAGAATTCTCACATGAAGCTGCCTTATACCGAATCAGACCATGGATCTCTCAAGGTCAGTACTTATTGTTCTGACAGGTAGTGGCTTTTCGGGATCTCAGGCAGAGGTCTTTCCCATCAATCAGCACCTGATTAACTGGCGCTTCCAGGGATATTCTACAAAGTAGATGCTCTACCACTGAACTATGACCCTTGTCCACCTGTTCTCCAGTTCCCCGATAAATTAGTCTGTCTCACTATTGATATCTCAGCCATCTGACTTCATTTTTGATTCCACTGCCTCACTGGGTTTGAGACAAAATCAGGCGTCATCAGCATACAGGTGGCAATAATGTCCAGTGGTGGGATACAGACTTTGTTTGCAAGGTACTCTTACGGCAGAACTTCATCCAACCTTAGCTGCTGCTGATGCATTTGTAAGATGTAATGATGTTACTTAGGAGCAGGAAATGTTCCTGGGCAGAACACACCTCATCTCACCCAACCCACTTGGACCAGGATCCCAGGAGCACCACTACTACTTTACCTCTCTTCTATTTCTCCAGACTTGTTACATGTCTGGTCAATTTAACATTCAGGTGTATGCTCACGGGCCTTGTAGCCGTGTCACCATCTGAGCCAGGCTAGTGGCATCCATGGAAAAGACGAGAGGAAACTGACTGGTTGGCGTCTGCCTCGTCTCTTTTCTGGGAAGCAGGAGCTGCTTATAAGGGAGACTGTTAAAAGGAAATCTACTGCACGGAGGAACCCACTGTTCACCCTAAACCATTGTCTGCACCATTGTGAATGTGTTAACACGTGAGTCTAAGCTCCGTACAAAACTACCTCAGGAACACACCTTGAGCTTTAACACTTAAGACTCATCATTATAGAAAAATCTTGTGACAGTGGCATAAGAGAAATGGTCATTGCTACCATATCCACCCATTACCGTTCTGTTGTCCACGTGGGCATACAACTGTTCTCCCATTTGCCAGTACTGCCTATGGAAAAACAATGGCCATTCCTAACAGTTTGCTATGGACAGTGCTCATCTTTGGGGGGGGGGGTTTGACTCAGCACACACGAGTCTCTCCCATCAGCTGGTCTTTTCTCCACTCAGTGTAGCCCCAATTTCAGATAAAATTCACAATGAATGTGTTCACCTGTTCCTCACCTGGTCCGGGAAGTCTGTACCCAGGAGCTGCAGCATGAAACTGGATGCTGGAGGTGTATCTGGTTTTAGAAGCAGTCTATCTGCACAGCACTGCTTTCAGTAGTATGCGCAGGAAATAGGATTGAAAGCAAAGCACTGCAGTTCCCTTTGCTCTGTGATGCACTTTTGAATTCCTGCTCTAGCAAGTGATGATATTATTATTATTATTTAGTTGAATTTATACCCCACCCGCCCTGCCAAGGCAGGCTCCGGGCGGCTTACAAAGATGATGAAATATAAATAAACAGTTGTAACATAGATAAAAGCAATTTAAAACAATCCATAATCATAAAGTGCTAGCTAAATAGATATAATTAGTTAAAATATGGTGGTACAGTCATCAATATAACCTACAATCTGCAGTGTTTCACAGCTCCTTGATCGTTACATGCAGTAGGCGCTGGCACTAGTTGTAAACAATAAAAACCAGGGAACAGGCTCTAATAAAAACCCTAAACCCAACCCTAATCCTAACCGTACCCTAATCCTAACCGTGTCCTAACCCTTCCCCCTTAACCCTAACCCCACTATCCTGTCTGACTAGCTTCACTGCTCCACTGCAGGATTCTTCTCCTGTACCTCCCCCCCCCCTTCTTACACCAGATACTGCTTACTCCAATGAACTCTGGCTTGGGAAAAGCCTACATATTGGGGTGGGGGGATCATGGTTTGGTTGGCTGAAAGGAGGCAGCTCAGTGAAGAAGAGGCGATTAGATTTATACCCTGCACTTCACTACCCAAAGGTGTCTCAGAGTGGTTTACAAACTCCTTTCCCTTCCTCTCCCCACAACAGACACCCTGTGAGGTAGGTGGGGCTGAGAGAGGTCTGACAGAAACTGCTTTTTTTCAAGAACAGCTCTGACAGAACTATGGCTTGCCCAAGGTCATCCAGCAGGGGCAAGTGGAGGAGTGGGGAATCAAACCCGGCTCTCCTAGATTAAAGTCCGCACACTTAACCACTACACCAAACTACACCAAAGTTATAATGCATTACAGTCCATTCTCCAAAGCAGCCATTTTCTCCTGGGAAACTGATCTCTGTAGTCTGGAAATAACTTGTAATTCCAAGGGATCTCCAGGCCCCACCTGGAGGTTGGAAACTCTAGACACTGCTTGGCAACCAGTGGGAGACTGTGGGTGGGGACATGAGGGGATGTCCATTGTGACAGTGTCATGTCACTTCCAGGAAATTCCAGATGTCATGCCCCTCTAGGAATCGCTAGAATCTCCTAGAGAGAGCTGTCATCACTTTTGGGTTTTCTTGATGGCCATGGGGGGGGGGGACTCCCCTTGCCACTCTGAGCCACAGCTGGAAATGGGAGCCAGGGATGGGGGGTCTGTGCCCCGGTGGGGAGCTCGCAACCCCTTATATTGTGTACATCCCCCCCCAGTCTCAGTTTCTGTTAATGGACATTGTGTTGCTCAACTATTTCTCTAATCAATAATTTTTAATTACTAGTAATGTTACAACTGGTATAATGTTGATTATTTAGAAGATTCACCACTTCTGACTTCACCAGGACTTGGGCCACCACTCTCCAAGTCAGGGAAATTCAAGTATTTTTTTCCCTTTTATTCTCTGGCTCCTAAAACAAGAGGCGCCTTTCATAATTTCAAGTTGAACTCAGTTTGGACCTCCATTAAGTATCCTGAAGGTCTTGCTCACATGACGCTAAAAAAAACCCCATTCCCCATGTGCTCTCTGGATCTTCTTGGATTGTTGCCTGAATCTTCGCTCAGACTTCCACTTGGTTCCCTCACCAAGGAATCCTTCCTAAAACTCCAAACCTCTGAATGTGGGTAGGTCTAAAGTCTACTTGAATTACAAACTACAGTTGATACCTCCACACAGAAAGTAACGGGTAACATTCCTGTTTGTCCTGCTGCCTTTTCTTTTCCCCTTCTGTAACTCCATTCTCTAAAGTTCATTTTGCACAAGAGTTTTGTGTGTGCCTTGGGTACTATGGACATTTTTGTGTCCTGTGTTGTGACACACTTAAATATTACTTTGACTGCCTGCTTATATGAATCTGAGTATTCCGCTGAAGTCCAGCTTCTGTATTCCTTCTGCACCAGACTTGGAGCTTTACTCCATTGTTTTAAAGATCCCTTAGAAGTATGTGTGTCATGCTCCCGGGTGATCAGGGGTATCTGCATTGGGAAAACGGTAGGAGTCCCTCGACGACCTCTCTTCAGTTTAGTGGATCTTGGAGGAGTCGCGGCCAGCATCTGTCGTTCCCGTTGTCGCCGTTGCCAATCCAGTTCTTCCTTTAATCCCTCAGAATGTACTTTCAGGACGTGGATCACTTGTAGGCACCAACTGGTCCACTCCTGAGCCGTCAGTTCTGATTTGTGGTTTTCTGGGTCATCAAAGAAATCGGTAACATCCTCTGCCACCGGGTTCTTCCATGTCTGTAAAATATCCTTTAAAAGGGTTGTGAGGCCTTGCTCGGTTAACCATTCTGAGTAGTTTCCCATTTTAAACATTTTAAACCATAACATTTTTAACATATTTTAAACATATCTAATTTGTTTAATCTTTATAATCTTTATAACATTTATAACATTTTACCATTTCTAACATGTATTTATTTTTGTTTCTGCATCATGAGTACATAGAAGATTATTCCGACAATTGAAGAAACTCCAATCACAATCAATAACTCCCCCACCAACTGTACAACACAAAGTTCAGCTGTAGAACTTTTATAAAACTTAATCTTATACCAGTTCCCCTGCTTTCTTTCTCTCCTGAGTTTCTTAGACCTCTTTTTTATTTTCCCTTTGATCTTTATACTCTTAGAAGTTTTATTGATTACATCAACCTTTTGACATCTATTACCATATCCCCCTTCCTTAGCGATTCCCCCTAAAGGGAAGAAAATAAAGAGAAAGACTAAATTAGGGCACGGGAGGATTAACTGCTTCATACCACTTCCAGCGTTGCCACCATACCTCCTTCTTTGAATTTTTTTTCTCCCATGCTCTTATATTCAATAAAGACTGATAAACCCGAACAAGTGTGTTTTTAATGGAGACAAGTTTCTTGAAGGAAGCTTCTTTATGTCGATTTTGTAGTATTATCTGTATCACTACCAAATTCACCAAATGGACTACTGACCATGGAACTTTAGTAATTTTTTCCCCCTGAATATTTCTATTTTGAGCACTCTCATAAACTATTGCTCCATCTAACCACTGTTGTCCTGGGAAACCATATCCTCCTTCTGGTTCCAACCCAGATAATATCGTTTCCCACTTCTGATGTAACAAAAATGGTCATCGTAACAGTTTGGCGACATGGGCCCATTCTGCACGAACCGCTACACAAGAAGATACCGCGTGTGCTATGGACTCTGGGTTAGCTGACTCTCTATAAGTAACTAATTGGTTACTGGCGTTTGAATCTAATAAGGTCCTACACATAATCCTAGGACAGCTCCTTTCTCCTTGAGATGCACCGTTTCGCCTCCCTCCCACACATCTGATGATATGCCCGCCATCTGAGATCTCTAAAATAATAAGGGATCGTCTTGTCACAGAAGGTGGGTAACGGAAAGGTGTTGGCCCTAAGATACGGAGACAGATTGACCTTCAAAACTCTCCCTTGGTAGTAGGGTTGTAACCCCTTTTGCTCCAATACTTCCCAATACAATAGACCTGTTTGCCCTTTTTCTCCTTTGCACAGTCTCAACTAATTGAGCTTCCACACCATATTTTTTCATTGCCTTCACCGCTTCCAAAAGAAAGCCCGGGATGAATATAGTGTTTGTGGCCGTGAGTCTAAGACTTGATCTTTCCCTGTGCCACCATTCTCTCCCCCAAGGAGAATCCCCCCAACACTGTAAAAAACTATACCAGATGTTTAATTCCAAAGAGTTCAGTTGGGCGGTTTCCATGACATTTTGCAGTGTTCCCCAGTTCGTACTGACAAAGTTACACAAAAACCATAGATGAATGTCAACTAAACCCAAAGCACCGTTTTTTTCCTTTTGGTATGACACTAGTCTAGACAGAGGAAAAGTCACCCGTCCAAACAGCCATACAAACAGTTTTATAGTGATCTCCGCTACGATTGCTTCTGGAGGGGGGAAACACCAGCTAGATAGTTGGCAGCAGGTATGCAGTATGTCATAAAGTACTGTATCTTTTGTCCTGTAGATAACCTCCAAAATTTCCATTTCTCCAACTGTTCTATCGTATGCTGCTTCCAGGTATACCAGTTATCTTTCCATCCCTCTTCTGTTAAATTAAAGGATATCCCTAAGATTTTTATCATTAAACATTCCTCCTTCTTTTCCAGATTTCTTTTATAGCAGTTGTATCTTTGTCCTCCTCTTCCTCATCTAACAATGTCATACGACGTACTGAGATTGTCCTTTTTTCCCCATCCAAATCATACAATTTGCTCTTTTCCAAATTTATCTGGGCACCTGATACCTCTTGATAACAAAGTATGTGTTCTCTCGCCCTACGTACATCATTAAAATCTGCTAACCACATATACACATCATCTGCATGTGCTGTACTCAGAAGTCGAAAAAAAGGTATTTTAGTCGAAGTTAAGCCCTTGATATTATCATCACTTCTAACACTTATTAGGAGGGGCTCTAAGGTAAGAATATAGAGCAGTGGACTTAAGGGACATCCCTGTCGTAAACCTTTATATGTCTTAAAAGCTGGTTAGGGTTAGGGTTTGGGTTTAGGGTTTAGGGGTTAGGGTTTGGGGTTAGGGCTAGGGGTTAGGGTTAGGGTTGGGTTTAGGGTTAGGGTTAGGAAAATAGATTATTATTTATTTATTTTTTGGGAAAATAGATTTTTATTTGTAATAAACCATTCTACATACAATCATTTGAATGAAGAAATGAAAACATTCCACAGCTTTCGAATACAGTTACAGAAAAATTATTACATAATACAAAAAAACCACTGAGTTCAAAACTTAAATACTAGATAACATTATACAGATAGGTTCTATATTGTCATGCAAACGATGAACAGAAACAGTTAGGGGTAGGGATTAGGGTTAGGGTATAGGGTATAGGGAATAGGGTTAGGGTATAGGGTTAGGGTATAGGGTTAGGGTATAGGGTTAGGGTAAGGTAGATAAAGCACAGAAGACAAAACAACAAGCAGGCCAGGTAGGCCACAAAGAAGCCTAAGAAAGGAGAGACACCCAAGACATCAAGCACAAAAGCAGCCAGGCAGCCAGCCCAGGAGGTGGCAACCAGCCCGGCAGGAAAAGGCAGGCCCAGGGAGGCATAAAAGGAAGGCCAGAGGAGGGGGCAGAGAGACACCAAAGGGCAGAAACAGAGGGAGAAGGCAGACACCGACAGGGGAGCTGTCCCGAGAGGGTGCATGAGGTGTGTGGTGCTTGACCAACTAGGAAGTGCAAAACAACAAGCAGGCCAGGTAGGCCACAAAGAGTTAGGATTAGGGGTTAGCGTTAGGGTTAGCGTTAGCATTAGGGTTAGTGTTAGGGTTAGCGTTAGGGTTAGCGTTAGCGTTGGGGTTAGCGTTAGGGTTAGCATTAGGGTTAGGGTTTAGGGTTAGGGTTAAGGTTAGGGTTAGGGTTAGAAAAGTAACGTAAAAAACAAGCAGAACAGGTAGGCCCAAAAGCACCCA
>NW_015174346.1:0-1455 GCF_001447785.1 Gekko japonicus
GAGTAAAAGGCAGCACCTCTGGCAACATACTATCTGCCCTGACTCCATTTTGGCTAAATTCACCTTGGCAACCATTTTAGGAGTTAGCAGTGCCTTGCTTCAGAAAGACTGAGGCCAAGGCTGCCCTCAGGCTATCCTACTGAGTAGCCATACCTTGGACAGGAGACTGATTGATGGGACGTCTGCATGCCTACCCATCACCACAGGGACTTGCCAAGCCAGGTACCCACCTACATCAATCAATATAATTTCATCAGCAAGTGCAAATCTTCCTGAGTACAATATCTAATTACTACAAAGAAGCCAGCCCTGACTTGGATGGCTCAGGCTAGTCCAATCTCATCAGATCCAGGAAGCTAAGCAGGGTCAGCCTTGGTCAGTATTTGGAAATCATCATGCAATACCAGGGTTGTGACAGAGAAGCAGGCAATGGCAAACTACCTCTGAACATCTCTTGGCTTGAAAACCCCATGGGGTTGCCACTAAGTCAGCTGTGACTTGACAGCAAAATAATGTTATCAGCAGCATAGCTGCTGGCAGGGTCTCCTGTGGTAGACAGGTATCTGCTAAGGAGTCGGGCTAAATGCATCCCAAACCACCATTCAATATGGTGAGAAAACAGAATCTGAAGTCAATACCAGCTCAGTCATTGCACAGGTTAAGGACCATGTCAGAGATTGGTGTTCCTGGATCTCTGGCGAAAAATGGGCTACAGGACAGAAGCTCTTCTGTTGAGCAATCAGGGCAGAGGCCTGATGTGCTACTAGAAGCAGGATCTTCTATATAGCAATCAGAGCAGGGGGCTGATCAGCTACTGGAAAACCAGCAGTGTCAGGAAAAAATGGTCTTGAGAACAAAACAGAATCATCATGCAACGTTATTTTGAAACAAGGCCTGAAGAGTGTGGATATTTGAAATAAATATATGAAATACGGAAAGAAAAGTGTCCCAATTCTACCATCACTGAACAGTGACTAGCAGATCAGCACCATTTATCATGTGAAACAATTTTTCCACAGCAATAGAGCTAGATGAAATAAGGAACAACAGCCAGTTAAAGGAAGAATATAAAGAACAAGAAATAAATGAAACCAACCAAGAAACAGGCAATAGAAATGAAGTTGTTCTCGAACTAATTAAGAGAGAGATAATGACAACACATCATCAGCTCACCTCTGTACAGAAGTAACTGAAGACAACAATCTTGGAGCATATTAACAGCAAAGAAGATAGACAATGGTTACCTGTGCTCAGAACAACATCAAAGAAAGAACCTGCAAGACTCGTTGAAAATATCAGTGCAGCAAATGAAACAATTTCTACAACAAACATAACTGAAAACAACAAGTTGATGTATAGTTAAACAGCTGTAATAATAAGAGAACTGAGAATGGACATAAAGAAAAAGACAGTTAAGGATTTTAAGGGGAAAGCAAACTGGCAAATGAGACTGAA
>NW_015174346.1:4201-34870 GCF_001447785.1 Gekko japonicus
GGGGGTGGGAGAGTCAAGTCTGGCCTGGCTGGGCTGCAGGGGCCTTGAACGGGGTGTGTGTGTGGGAGAGCCCCGAATGGCTGGGAGAGCCCCGGGTGGGGGTGGGGGTGGGAGAGCCAAGTCTGGCCTGGCTGGGCTGCAGGGGCCTTGAACGGGGTGTGTGTGTGTGGGAGAGCCCCGAATGGCTGGAAGAGCCCCGGGTGGCCTGGCTGGGCCACAGGGGGCTTGACCGGGGTGGGTGTGGGTGGAAGAAGCAAGGCTGGCCTGGCTGGGCCGCAGGGGGCTTGAACGGGGGGTGGAAACACCAAGGTTGGCCTGGCTGGGCCACAGGGGCCTTGAACGGGGGTTGGTGGAAGTGCCAAGGTTGGCCTGGCTGGGCCGCAGGGGCCTTGAACGGGGGGTGGAAGAGCCAAGGTTGCTCTGGCTGGGTCACAGGGGCCTTGAACGGGGGTGGGTGGGAGAGCCAAGGCTGGCCTGGCTGGGCTGCAGGGGCCTTGAACGGGGGGTGGGAGAGCCCCGGGCAACCTGGCTGGGCCGCAAAGGGCTTGACCGGAGTGGGGTGGGAGAGCCAAGGCTGGCCTGTCTGGGCCACAGGGGCCTTGACTGGGGGGGTGGGAGAGCCCCGGGCAGTCTGGCTGGGCTGCAGGAGGCTTGACCGGGGGGTGGGAGAACCCTGGGCGGCCTAGCTGGGCCTCAAGAGCCTCGAGGGGGGGGGAGCCCAAGATGGCCTTGCTCTGTGTGTGAGACTTTACTTCCACTTCTGTACCTTTCTATGCATTCGTTACGCATCACATCTTTCTAGAGCTCATTGTATTGCTTCTACAACCGGCTTTACTGTTAGTTGTTTATAATTACACAGAGTTACCTCATTCTTGTTGCCTGTTCACTGGTCAAGTTCCAAACTTGATACCTACCACATTAAAAGTGTTTTGAATTACAATCAGCCTCTCTTGTGCCAAAATCTGTCTGAAATGTTGAAGAATATTAGGGTTGCCAGTTCTGGGTTGAGAAATACCTGCAGATTTGGGGGGTGGAGCCTGAGGAGGGCGGGGTTTGTGGAGGGAAGTGACCTCAGTCGGGTATAATGCCATAGGAGCCACTTCCAAATTGACCATTTTTTCTAGGTGAACTGATCTCTGTCACCTGATGACCAGCTGTAATCGCAGGAAACCTCCAACCACCACCTGGAGGTTGGCAGCCCTAGAGCCCATGCATGTCTAAGAACTGAGGAGGAGAAAGAGGAGGAGAGTTGGATTTATAGCCCATCCTTCACTTGGAGTCTCAGAGCGGCTTACCATCTCCTTCCCTTCCTCTCTCCACAACAGACACCCTGTGAGGTAGGTGGGGCTGAAAGAGCTCTGAGATAACTGGTCTTGAGAGAACAGCTCTGAGAGAACTTGTGACTGATCCAAAGTCACCCAGCTGGCTGCATGTGGAGGAGTGGAGAGCACACGTGAAATGCCTTAGGGATTCCCAAGGCGAGGTGTGATACCAACATGCCCCACTACCCTTCACTGTCTTCACTGTGGCAGAAAACGGAATCTTATACGCCACATATCAAGTAGCCTTAAACATTATGGGGGAGATTGGCAAAACAACACAATGGCTGCTGTTTTTGTCCACAGACTCGTGTCAGCCATAATATCTAGCTCCAGCTAACCTTTTTATGCAAACAAAAAAACAGAATTCAAGGCATATATATGTGATGTTCACTTCTGCTGGGATTGGGGGGGGGAACTGGCCTAATTATGCTTATTCTGTGTACCAACTAATTGGAAAATGTCCCATGACTAATAAATCCCTAGGCACAAAGTGCCTAATGGCTGAATAGTTTCCTTCACTATCCAGTAGCAAATTTATCTTTAGAAATGAATGTCATAAGGCTTCATTCTTACTCTCAAAAGCAGGGTAACTGATCAGCTGACGTTTAACTTACCCAAAATACCTGCAAGATTATACAGAAGCTGAACAGAACAGTACTGCCGTTTCGATAGCATTACACACGAAGGCTACACGAGAAACATAAATGTGAGTGCCTAAATGAAGTTAATGACCATGAATTGTAAAGGCTTTAGCTAGATGTGACCTCCGAGTTCCACTAAACAATTAAATGCCTGAGATGACATTTGATTTTTACACAGTGTGAGCTTATAAAATGCGCAAGACCGAGGGCAGCATGCTGAGGCCCTTGTCTTTTCAAACAGTTAATTGGGCAGCTGTCTCTGTAATTTAAGACACTGTAAGCACTGTTATATTATTGTTTATACAGTACTTCAAAAATGTTTTACAAGACTTACACCGAACATCCTCACAAGAAGTCTGTGAGGTAGATCTTAATAACCCAACCACAGCAGCCAAACATGGGTCCTCACATTATATATACAATCTCAACGACCTCTCTCCTCTCCAACAAATTAGTCCACATTGCTGACTGAATGCCGTAACCTCTTCCTCCCAGGACATGTGTTCTTTTATGTGTGGACAGCCAAGCAGAGAAGTGCCAAGTGCTTCAGCTAATGCTGAAATGTATCATGCAACCGTGAGACCCATCCTAAAGCAAACCAAGAAATACACACAAAATTAAACATGATGAAACTAACCAGAACAGAATCACTAACTACTTCCAAACAACGACAAAGATAGGTCTATCACCCGCTAGCTACTAGCTATGGCAACTGAGGGGAATCTCCAAATACAGAGGCGCTAAAGCTCTGCATCCCAGAGCCAAGAGGCAACATCAGGGGAGGCCTCGGCCTCTGGGCCCTGTTGTTGGCCCTTCAGAGGAACTGGCTGGCCACTATGCGAGACAGGATGCTGGACTAGATGGACCACTGATTAAGCAGGGCTCTTATTATGTTCTCCTAAATGATGTGAACTTCTCTTCACAGAGCAATCCTAAGGTGAAGTACATCCCTAAAGTCACTGTTACACGATAAAAATGTGTAACACGGGTATCTGCCCAAGAGCAGGGGTGGCAAAGGGACCCCGAACCCTAAATTTACTGCTCTGCATCAGGAGATTTGTGGTTACAATTAATAGACTTCCCCACCCCCTAATTATTTCTGCCAATACCTGTGGGCATAGGCTCTGCTCAAGATTGCACTGTTAGTCACATAGAAGAGTTGCCCACAGTGGGCCTCCCTTGACAGGGACTTTGATAAAGAGAGAGTCACAACAAAAGGCCCTGTTCCTATGCTATTGGGCAATCCCTGCATGCAAATGTATGCAAGATGCTGCTGGGGAGCAGGGGGAAAGGTAGCACCCCCATGTTCAGTGATTCCAACTTAACACTAAAGGAAAATCCCTATCCAGTGACCTACGAGCACAGCAGCAGACTGCTCTAGTTCTGAGGGGACCTTTACATTTCTTCAGCTGAAGCATTTCATTTCCCCTTTCTGCCCAGGCCAATATGATGACCGCATGCCCCATATAACTGTGTGTTTCTGAGACTGAAGTTTCATGCTTTGTGTTGTGTTGTTGCAGCAATGTGGTTGTGGGTGCGGCAATACAGCTGCGATTATAAAATCACTCCCCTGGGGTCTAGTTCCACATTGCCTCAATAATGCATAGAAGCTCAGATCATACGGGCCTAGCAAATCCCAATCATGTTCTTCTTTTTCCCCCAGACAAGCGCCTATGGTCAGCTGCTGGAGAGTGGCAGAAAAAAAACAATGTGACTGGGGTGAGCCCATGCCTAGATGGACAACAATGGTGCTGTGTAGCCGGAATTATGCATAGGAGTCCCCTCCTTTTTTTTGGCAACTGCCATGCTACCGTGGCAACATACATATTGCCACTGAGACATAGTCAAAGCAATGGTATTCCCAGTAGTCATGTATGGCTGCGAGAGTTGGACTATAAGGAAGGCCGAGCGCCGAAGAATAGATTCTTTTGAACTATGGTGCTGGAGAAGACTCTTGAGAGTCCCCTGGACTGCAAGAAGATCAAATCAGTCGATCCTAAAAGAAATCAACCCTGACTGTTCCCTGGAAGGCCAGATAATGAAACTGAAGCTCACATACTTTGGCCACCAAATGAGAAGGGAGCACTCACTGGAGAAGACCCTGATGCTGGGAAAGATTGAAGGTCAAAGAAGACGGGGACGGCAAAGGATGAGATGGTTAGACAGTGTCATCGATGCAACGAACATGAAATTGAGCAAACTTCAGAGGACAGCAGAAGACAGGAGGGCCTGGCGGGAGCTGGTCCATGGGGTCGCGAAGAGTCGGACTCGACTGTGCGACTAAACAACAACAACAACATATGAATTCAGATCTCCATTTATGTATTTTATTTCGTATTGAGTGCTTTCATGCCTCTATAAAATACAACACTTTCACATTTGAATTACACTCAGTCTAGCTGTCCCTGCTCACTTAGTTATACCATGCAACTTGAAATGGAACCCATAATTTAGTATATAATACTCTAGCATGCATACATCTTTTACCAACGCACTTTTAAGGACTTGTATCATGCACTGTCTAGGCACACAGTCTCAGTATCACTGTGCCTATGCCTAACAATACATTAGACGGCTCATTGCAGCTCGGCTTTTTGTATGATAAAGTCATGATTCTTCCTTTTCAATACCAAGAAAAATTGTCAACATTACTCACTCTACAGCCTGGGAAGTTTCATACACAGCCAAACCATATTGAGCAGCCTTCTGTAGCTAATTCTATTACAGAATGCCCTCATTGTAAGAGCTCTTGCTTCTCGTATCGAAGAATTATTATTCTGCTCCATAGGAATATAATTACAATCCAACTCTATATAGAATTGATATCCACACTGCAGAGCTAGAACAGCTGAGACATTCAGCATTTCCATCCACAAGCTGAAGGGGTGGAGGGAACAAAAGTAGACTTGCTACCAAACCTTACCTCAAGTGAACTTTCAAGGGTTGTTTGGTAGATTCCTGCAAAGAGATGGGTGAGAGGTCTGGACTTCAGAGACCAAATCTCCAGTGGGAGCATTCTGAAGATGCCAGTCAGATGAGGGGAGAAGGGCTGCTAGTGCCAGGGTTGCCAGATCTGCCTTGGGAAATCCCTGGAGATTTGGGGGACTTCCTGGGGATAGCAGAGTTTGGCAGGAGGCTCCATGGGAATGCAGGGTCATAGAGTCCACCGTCTGGAGCTGCCATGTTGTTAGATCACCGCTAACAAAGATCCGGAGAGTGATTTCAGCAAAGTGATCAGTTTCATTGAAGGTACGAACAAACGCTTAAAGGCATTCATAACCAGAACAGATTAACATTGGGAGCTAGGCTCCTTTTAAACATTCCCGGGCTAATATAGCCACACCCACTTACAATTAACAACCAATGGGGTTATGCAGATAAGGACCAATGAGAGTTCTTCCCGCTCAGGGGATTAGTCCTTCTCAGATTGCTCGCTGTTGTTGAGTGACCAATAGCGTGTGAGTGCAGGGGAGCCTTCGTCCGGCTCGAAGCTTAACATGGGAGGCGAATGAGGCGATTCATGTAAGCCATTTCAATACATTACACATGTCCTCCAGGATCTCTGCAGTCTGGAGGTCGAGTGCAATTTTGTATTTATATCCCGCCCATCCCACAAATGGGCTCAGGGCAGGTAACATCATCATTTATAATAAATACAATTAAAATTTAAAAGCACAACATAGACATTGATATAGAAATAAAAAACAGTGGTCACAGCACAGCAACAAAAACAACTAGCTATGGGAGATGGAATGATGGCCAAGTTATCAGTAGATGGGTAACAGCAACCTTGGGGAGGCCATATGTGGACGCCCGCTGCCTCAGCCAAAGGCCCAGTGGAATAGCTCCATCTTGCAGGCCCTGCGGAATTGAAGGAGATCCCACAGGGCCCTGACCTCAATGGGGAGCATGTTCCACCAGGCAGGGGCCAGGACAGAGAAAGCCCTGGCCCTGGTTGAGGCAAAACGGATGTCCCTCGGGCCAGGGACCACCAGGAGATGTTGATCCTTGGAGTGTAGCGCTCTTTGAGGCCTATGCAAGAAGAGGCAGTCCCTCAGATATGTTGGTCCCAGGCCGTATAAGGCTTTAAATATCATTACCAACACCTTGAAGCGAATTTGGTACTCAGCTGGTAGCCAAGGCAATTGGCGGAGCACATGCCAGACGTGAGCCCACACAGGCATCGACATCAGCAGGCACGCCACAGCACTTTGCACCCAGTGTTCCCTCTAAGCTGAGTTAGTGTGAGCAAGCTCACAGTTTTTTAGCCTCCAGCTCACAGATTTTTGTCTAAGCTCAGGAAGGACAGCTCCGGAGCAGACTAATCTATGCAGCAGCCAAATCGCTCGCTTCACTTTAATGCCAGTAGCTCTCAAAGTAGGATTTTTGCTCACAAGACTCCACAGCTTAGAGGGAACATTGTTTGTACCACTTGTAATTTCCCGATCCGCCGCAAGGGTAAGCCTGCGTACTGTAATTCCAGGAGATGGCCAGACCCCCCACGTAGAGGTTGGTACTCCTTCTTTAGGATAATCAAAGAGTGTGAGGCAGGCTGTGATGACCTGCTGCCCTGCCTCGGTGAAAATATCGACAGTGTGAAGACTCTACCACCTAACTACAATTTACAGAGTTCTTTGGGGAGTTCATTGGGGGAGCCCTAACAATTAACACAGCCCAGAACCATTTCATGTTTCCTTGTGTGGCGACTATGGTTATCAGGCAGCCATCTATTGGCTATCCCACCACTGAGGGTGGCCTGTCTGGCGCTGACCAGAGCCCAGGCCTTTTCCACCGTGGCTCTGTGGAATGGGCTCCCGGGAAAGAGGAGGGGAGCCCCTTCCTTGGAGATCTTCAGGCGGCTCTAAAGACCTGCTTGCTTGCCAGGGCTCTTGAGGGAGTCTGAATAGGAGTCATCTTTTAAGGAGGAGCTGCGGTGGCTCAAGTGGTTAAGACGCTGAACTGCAGGCTGTGGAAGGTCGGTAGTTCAGCAGTTCGAGACCCGAGTGAGCCTGCGTACTGTAATTCCAGGAGATGGCCAGACCCCCCACGTAGAGGTTGGTACTCCTTCTTTAGGATAATCAAAGAGTGTGAGGCAGGCTGTGATGACCTGCTGCCCTGCCTCGGTGAAAATATCGACAGTATGAAGACTCTACCACCTAACTACAATTTACAGAGTTCTTTGGGGAGTTCTTTGGGGGAGCCCTAACAATTACCACAGCCCAGAACCCTTTCATGTTTCCCTGTGTGGCAACTATGGTTATCAGGCAGCCATCTGTTGGCTATCCCACCACTGAGGGTGGCCTGTCTGGCGCTGACCAGAGCCCAGGCCTTTTCCACCGTGGCTCTGGCTCTGTGGAATGGGCTCCCGGGAAAGAGGGGAGCCCCTTCCTTGGAGATGTTCAGGCAGCTCTAAAGACCTGCTTGCTTGCCAGGGCTCTTGAGGGAGTCTGAATAGGAGTCATCTTTTAAGGAGGAGCTGCGGTGGCTCAAGTGGTTAAGACGCTGAACTGCAGGCTGTGGAAGGTCGGTAGTTCAGCAGTTCGAGACCCGAGTGCCACATGATGGAGTGAGCTCCCGTCTCTGGTTCCAGCTCCTGCCAACCTAGCAGTTTGAAAGCAAGAAATTGCAAGTAGATAAATAGGTACCACTTCGGTGGGAAGGTAACACCACGCCATGCGCCTTGGTGTTTAGTCATGCCAGCCACATGACCACGGAAACGTCTTCGGACAGCGCTGGCTCTTCGGCTTTGAAACGGAGATGAGCACCGCAACTCTAGAGTCGGATTCGACTGGCTTTCGAGCAAGGGAACCTTTACCTTTACTTTTTTAAGGAGGGAGGAGGAGAGATCTGGGGTTCGCTATTTTATCTTCGGTTTTAGCTGGGAATGTTCTAACTATTATCGTAAGCCAACTTGAACCTAAAGGAAAGGAGGGATATAAATAAATAAATAAAACTCTTCCCCCAAATCAGTACTGCAGGTGAGACAAAGAGGGGATTCCAGCTTTAAATCTGAGCAGATTAAAGACAATCAGGAGTGCCTTTTAGGCTAGAGATAGAAGAAATTTTAAATAAATAAGTTTACTATTTATAAACTGCCCTCCCCCGCAAGCAGGGCTCAGAGAGGTGGACAACAGTTCAGATAGATAAAGTCGCAAGTAGATAAAGTCGCATTCAGATTAAAGCAGTTAAAAACACTTTAAGAAAACAGTAACAAGTTCCAGATGGCGCATAACAGGTACACCAGACTGTGCCCTTACCCCGAGGGGGGGGGAGGAAAGAAGGAGCCAGGCTAGATGGAAACTGTTGCCATCCTCAATCATAGGCCTGGTGGGACATCTGTCTTAGTTTCCTTGCTGGCTCTAAATACATTAACAGTTGACCTCGGAATGACTGTAACAGCAACAGCAGGAACTGATCCCAGCCTAGCCATAAAATCACCTCTAAACTGCTCAGGTGGTGTGATGTGACCTGGCGGGGAATTAATCAAGACTCCTGTTGCCTATTGTACAGGGTCAAGATAACCAGATTCTGTTATTGGTAGGGATGCCAATTCTGGGTTGAGAAATAGAAGAAGAGGAGATTGGATTTATACCCCACCCTTCACTACCCAAAGGTGTCTCAGAGTGGCTTACAAACTCCTTTCCCTTCCCCTCCCCACAACAGACACCCTGTGAGGTAGGTGGGGCTGAGAGAGCTCTTGACAGAAACTGCTCTTTTTTCAAGAACAGTTCTTATCAGAACTACGGCTTGCCCAAGGTCATCCAGCCAGGTTCAAGTGGAGGAGTGGGGAATCAAACCCGGTTCTCCCAGATTAGAGTCTGCGCACTTAACCACTACACCAAACTGGCTACAAGGAGACCTGAAGGTAGAGCCTAGGAGAAACAACGTTTAGGGAGGGGAAGGGACCCTGGCCATACAGTACACTTTCCAAAGCAGCCATTTTCTCCAGGAGAAGTGGAATACATGTTTTAAATAAATAAACAAACAAGTGATTTATGTAGTCTGGAGATAAGCTGTAATTCCACGAGATCTCCAGTCCCCACCTGGAGGTTGGCAGCCCTAGTTATTTCCCACCAGGCAAGTTGGGAAAAAGCCAGCTGTGAGAGGAGGAAGCCTTGCAACTCAAAGCTACTGGTGTGAATTGGTCCTGCGCTTAACATTGCAATACCCACCAGAAGATCTGCACGGGAACCTAAAAATACTCTCTCAGCCTACTCCCATCCAGTTAGCAGTGGTACCCCTTACTGGTACCCCTTCTGCCCTCTACTTCTAGTTTCTGAATAGTGCTTTCAGGACATGAATCAGTTCTTAATTGCAACTGAAATGAGTGATGGAGCTACAGAATTCAGCCTAGTTAGCACAGCTAAACTCTCCAGGCTTCATGTGTAGTAATTGCTATGTGACCTTGGATCACAGTAGAACGGATGTGTACAATGCAGTTAACATTCTCTTCGCAGTACGGATTGGAATCAGGCTGTAGGAGTATGCACCCCTTGGATCAGGTGAACACCAAGTGTGGAACTAATAACCATATGAACGAATTAGCTTTACTCAATGTGTGCATATCCTTTTTGGAAGGAGAAAGAAGAAGAGATTGGATTTATACCCTGCCCTTCACTACCCAAAGGTGTCTCAGAGCGGCTTACAAACTCCTTTCCCTTCCCCTCCCCACAACAGACACCCTGTGAGGTAGGTGGGGCTGAGAGAACTCTGACACAAACTGCTCTTTTTCAAAAACAGCTGTGCCAGAGCTTGTGACTGACCCAAGGTCACATCAGCAGGTGCAAGTGGAGGAGTGGGGAATCAAACCCGGTTCTTTCAGATTAGAGTCCGCACACTTAACCACTACACCAAACTGGCTCTCAACCAGAAAGAAGACCTAGTTCTCCACCAAACAAAGGGCAAGTGAAGACAAACAGAGGGAATAATGGTATGGGACCAAAGTCTGCATGGATCTAAAATTCTACTGTTTTTCTTTCTCTTCATATAAAGCAATGAGATCTGGTCCCATCCCCCCCTTTTTTTATTTAACAGCTAAAACCATCAGACTTGATGGATACAGCAGGTGCCATGAAGATCGAGTCTCTTCCGATTCAGCGCAGCTGGGAAGTACATTTCCAAATGACATTAAACATTTTCTTCTCCCCATGATAAGCTCAAATAATTAACCAAATTCCCAGCAAGAGCTTCACTTGAAAGACGGGTTCCTGTGTTTCCTGTGAAATTATTTCCAGCACATCTGAAACGCTTGCATAATGTAAACTGTCTTCTCAGAAACAACTTCAAGAATTTCCAAACTTATGACACAGATAAGTGGCTTAGGCTAAAGGGCAGGGCAGCAACATAAAAAAAAAAATCTATTTGTTTAGCTAGCTTGGAATAACTGAGAACATTTTCCCTCTGCCCACTTATAAGAGCAAAGTAGACAATTAGTTGAGGACAGAGTTGGAACAAGTTTATATTGCACTGTCCCAGGCAATAAAAGATAAGGTGGTATTCTTTTATTGGAACAGCTTATGTCAAATTTTGCCACTTTTTGTAGTGTTTAGTTTTGTAGTTTATAGTGAAAAGCAACAGAAAATTCTAAAAAAAAGAAAAGAAGTTTTGCCACTTTTTGAGCAGCGCAGAACTTCCATCAGGCTAAAATTGCTTGCTATAACCAAGCAAAATCTGCAACTACATTTATTTAACAGTCTCTGCATTTTTTTTCCTGCACCACACAGAGATGTATTGAAAGTTTAGTCTTCCCACAAAACTCGACTGAAGAGGATCCCCCCAAATGCAGTTCATAGACCGCAAGGAGCTCCACTAGGCACAAACAAGGATTTGCGTGCACGTGCCGGGGTCCCGGATGCTGCATCAAAGGATACTACAAAATGATCTCAAGTTTAGGAGATGCATTTGCTGACAGAGATAGAGGCAGCTGTAGTCCTTCAAATCATCCCCTAGCAGTTACTAAAGATTTCTAATGAGTCCACTGGCCATCTCATCAGCAGGGTAAATGCATTTTAATCCCCAGGCACGGTCCTACAGTGCCTACACACTTCAGGAGAACAGAGTTTGATTCCAATGGCACCTTTAAGACCAACAAAGTTTTATTTAAGGTGTAAGCTCTCATGTGCATGCACACTTCCTCAGAGAAAAGGTTTGGGACCAATTCGTTATGGCGAAAATCACAGACTCAATGAATAGAGTGAATAACATTAATACCCCCAACATATTCTAAGTTTGTCCGGATTTGGGCGCCAGTTCTGGAATATATGACAACTAATGAAAGTCTTCCTTCTAGACAAATATATCATAAATATATTTGTAGAACTTTCCGGGGGAAAAAGATCTTAAACATATGGGATAATCTTCAGCTCACAAGGTTACCACTTTAAGCCCATAGCTTTTAAACAGGAACACGCCTCTTTTATTTGCCAAGTACGAGGGCTTTATAGATTGTGACGTATTTATTTGCGATGGATGTCAATATACAAAATGACAATGCTCTAATGGGTTGAATTGTGTTATGTATCGTTGTTATAAAATCAATAAAAACATTAATAAAAACAAACAAAACTCTGTTCTGCTGCTTCAGACCAACACGGCTGCCCACCTGAATCTATACACTTCAGGAACAGCCATTCCCTTTGCTTAGAGAACTCTAGTTCTCTGTGTTGGCATAGTAATTAACACAACAATGCTGCACAACCTGATTAAAGAGAAGATAAAGGTTTATTTAGGAACTAACATGATAGGAAAGAGGACAGACAGAGATAAGTTCTTAACTACGGCTGCGGTCACACGGAGAATTAGCCACGCTACAGAGACGGATGATAGGCGGATTTTCCAGGCGCGATCACACCGCAATATCTGGGAAGCGTAGAGCTCCCGTGGCTAACCCGAGGCTTCCCGCCGAAGATGCGCCGAAAAAAACTAGTACCTCCGAGGTACTAGTTTCCAGAAACCACGGGACAAGGGCGGGCATCTGATTGCGTTTCCGGTGGTAGTTCTTGGCATCCGGCGCCCGCCCATGTCCCGTCGCAAAAAGGTTCCCCCCCCCAGTCTCCATGGGATGTGCACATGCACCCAACGGCGCATGCGCACACTTCGGTTTTTAAAAAAACACAACCCCATTTGCCACGGCAGCAGCGCCTAGCCATTGCTGCTGTGATCTTCCCGTGCCGCAGGATTGTCATGTGATCAGCACCTCCCCCCGAATCACGGGACGTCGGCGGGACGTGTGATCCGGCAGCTGCACGTTAGTTTGCTCCGGGGCAAACAGCCACGCTCCCCCCCGCATTTTCCGGCCCATATCTCTAGCTGAGAGAGAGGGACAGACAGAGCATGGCACTTCCACAAAGAAAGGAGAAATTGCCCTAACAGTAGCAACTTAGAGACAGACATGGAATGGCACTGAACACGAGAAAAAAGGTGCTGTCCTCACTATCCTATCTAATTGTCTTCCTGCTGCCCCCTTCAGGGTTTTCTGCTCTTCTTCTTTGCACACCAGACATTGCCTTTTCCAACACTGTGAAGTGGACTATGGACCCCTCAGGCAATGTTTCATTCTAACCGTAATCACCAAAGTAAACCATCAGCGAGAATAATCATTGCGGTATGGCTATAACTGGGTCGTTCTCCTTAGACTGCAGATAATGGAAGGGGTATTGAATGCTCTCCCACATTAGGAAAAATGCCAGGGCAAGATATTCTACTCTCATAAAGATCTGGAATTTTGCACTTAAATTCCCCTGGAAGTATGGCAGGGGTCCCAGACAGAGTGCCTGTAAAGCATTTTCAGAGACTGAGTGGGGCCAGATCAGGCCTGTAGTGGGACATCTCAGGGCCATCCCACACACACACAACTTACCACCCAGGCCTCCCGGCTTCCTGTTCAGCCAGTTTATTTTATTTTATTTTTTGCATGTGCCACGGCTGAGCCGAGCCATTGCCCTGCCCGCCAGCACCCTCGCCTCTCACTTCTCTCTTGCCACTTTTAAAAAACGTTTACTCTCTCATTGCTCCTGACACAGCCTGGGGTGTGTGTGCGGGGGTGCCCCCTGACTTATTTAAATGCCCCCCCAAGTCAAAAATCCTGGCTATGGCCCTGGGCCAGATTAGGGTTGTCAGTCCCCAGGTGGAAGTGGGGGGGGGTCCCCTGATCTCATGGGCTCCTGCCCACCACTGGCCAGATGGCTGTTGGGAAAAGCCCCCCCCCAACAGCCACGGCCCCGCACAATGTCCCTGATGTGGTGCAATCATGCTGGGGCCATCGCACAGCAACACTCTGGTTTTGGGGGAAAACTCTATGGTTTGAGCCCAATTTTACCAAAGAGTTTACTCAAAAACCAGAGGATAGGTCTACCAATATAGTGGAAAGGGGCAGGTAGACCTGTCCTCCAGGGCCTGGTCTTACCCCCATAGAGGACATTTTATGTAATGAAATTTTTACTTGATTCTGTTTTCTCTCATAATGTTTAACTTATTCTTAAAATATAGTTTAAATACTGTTTAAAATAATTTATTCTGAGATTTTACAAAGTTATGGTAATAATCTTATAAAAAACTAATTTACATAATAGTCAAATGTAGACTCGCTCACAAATATAATGCTACTAGCTTCTTCGCTCATGAGGGAGAATTTTTGCTCAGAGCACCTTCACTCATGAGGGAGAATTTTTGCTCAGAGCACTATGGTGCTTAGAGGGAACATTGCTGGCAACCCTCCCTTCAGAGGATGAGCAAAGGACATAACTATGGTTTATTATTTGGACATAACACAAACACTGGTTTGCAACCACACTTCAAATCAAAGGATCGGTTTTGTACTTAACATAAGAACATAAGAGATGCCAATGTTGGATCAGGCCAAAGGCCCATCCAGTCCAACACTCTGTATCACACAGTGGCCAGAAATACCAGTGCCATCAGGAGGTCCACCAGTGGGGCCAGGACATTAGAAGCCCTCCCACTGTTGACCCCCCCCCAAGCACCAAGAAGACAGAGCATCACTTGCCCCAGAGTCCCTATCTATACCTTGAGGCTAATAGCCACTGATGGACCTCTGCTCCATATTTGCTAGCTGATACAAACCTATTAGGACAAATAAGTTAAACTTCCATAGAATCATGGTTTGCAGTGATATCTGAGCTGTTCCTTTAACAGACCAAAACATTTAGAACGATTTCACACAAGAGCTGCACCACGGTCGCACCTCCCTTTGCCCTGCTTCTATTGGTCAATTTCCCACTCAAAGTCGCACGGCCGCATTTTGACCCGCGGCTTCGACTGATTTTTCCCGCGGTTTCGCCTGATTTTTCCCGCGGGAAAATCGGGCGAAGCCACGGGTCAAAATGCGGCCGCGCAGCTTCGAGTGGGAAATTGACCAATAGAAGTGGGGCGCAAAGGGAGGTGCAACCCCAGCGCAGCTCTTGTGTGAAATCAGTCTTAATGTTCTCTCTCTACAGGCAACATGTCTGCATCTGGTGATCTTTTAAAAGTAATCTTTCTTCTAATATTGGTGTAACAACACATCAGCCTTTTAAAAATAAAACACAAAATTATGGATTGGTCTAGCCAAGAACTTTAGAAATTACTGATCAAAGTATTACTGTAACTAAGTATACATAAAACTAGTGTATAATGTATAGGTAATCAATAAAAGCATTTGTTGTAAGTGGCATAATGTATATTGTAGATCAGAGCTTCAGGATAGAATAGAAACCATGAAGCTCTTTGTGTTTTACCTTTTTATTCCAATGTGTTTATTCTAATGATGGGAAGATAAAACTTTTGTTAATGAAACACAAGCGGATGCTGATAAATTCATGCTAACAGGTTCATTTTAATCCCTCTTCAAAGGATATTTGGAAACCTTCTTAGAAAGCCTGCTAGTCATTACAATTTTTGATTCCCTCCAAAATTCCTTGCCTGTTTTGCCTCAAGGAGAAACCTAGAGTAAGCTTAGTAATGTGTTAAACTCTCTAGATTCGGTTTCAACTTATTCACCCTCCCTCCCTTTGATGCCAGCTTCTAAGTATTAGCTCAGCATGAATGAATGAATGAATGATGTTTATTTACGGTCAAAGACCATTTGTCAAAATAATACATATTAAATACAAACAGATTAGTTTTCAGTCCATATATATATATATATTACACACACACACATACATATATATACAGGGGTCGCGGCAGGAGTGCAAGGAAGCCCCGCAAAGGCCCTCCCTGGCTCCAGGCAGGCAGCAGTGGGGAGAGGCAGGGAGGAAGCAACTTACCCTCCCTCTTCTCCTGCCTCCTCCTGGCTGAATGAGGGCTGGAAGCAGGGGATGGGGCTTTGTCATGTGCCCCGCCCCCCGTACCTCACCCGCTCCCCCCGAAATGACCTCTGTATACACACACACACATAAACTTAAAACCATTAAAATGTTTAAAAACAAAAAGTTTAACAGTCCATTATATCAGAATAACTATGAAAATGTCTAAAACTAAACTAATTATAAGTCATGCAAAAGGTGATTGAGGGTTTTTATTGTGGAATTTTACCAGCTGCAAGCAGAATTTAGCTATTTGTCTGGAGTTTTGCTGATTTTCCTCTGTCAGAAGTCTCTCTAGATCAGCACTATCTGCATCAGGTGCTGGTCTATCTAAGAGGGGGGAGATAAGCTTATCCCTATAAACTTGGTGAAAGGGGCAGCGGAAGAACATATGGGGCATGGATTCCACTTCTCCCAAGGAACATGGGCAGCACCTGTCTTCATATGGTATCTTTCTATATTTTCCCTCTAGGACCTTAAAGGGAATAGCCGCACAGCGAGCCAGGGTAAAAGCTCTTCTATAGGGTGGCACATCCAGATAAGTCAGATATTTAGCCATTTTCATTACGTATCTGGAGCCATTTTGGACCAGAAAGGAACAGAAAAACAGTTAAAGACAGAAGCATCAACATACAAATGACACCCAGCCCCAAAGCTGCAGATAATCTAATTCAATTGTCTCATAAAAATACTAAAGAACTTAAGAAAGAGTTACAGTTGTCAACTCCAGCTTGGGAAATTTCTGAAGATTTGGGGACAGTGCCTGGGGGAGGTGGAGTCTGAGAAGGTGAAGAACTCAGAGGGGATGTAATGCCACAGAGTCTGTCCTTCAAAGAAGCAATTTTCTTCAGGAGAACTGGTCTTTGCAACCTGGAGATCAGCTGTAATTCCAGGAGAACTCCAGGCTCCACCTGGAGATTGGCAAACATATGGTGCAAGTCACAAGAATGTTCCCAGGGTAATGATTCGTAACCACTAATGAAGCTCTCCAACACCTGATTTTTTAAAAAGACTAATGCCACGGGAGAATAGTTCCTGATTTCTCCATGCTATGTTCCACATGGTCCAACAGGGAACAGCATTCTTTTTTTTTTTGGTAACAAAACTTTAATTTGGATAGAGCAACACATTCAACATTACATTACATTTCTTTTATCACATATCCATTTCTTTCTTTTCCCCTCCCCCCCCTTTTGTGGCTTCCCGCAATGCTCCTCCCTCTTTCCCATTTATTTTTCTATTTTTCCTTTCCCATTTTCATCTTAAATTCAAGGTCACAATATCTTAATCTAAACATTTCAAACCTTTATATGTTTCTGCCCTTAATAATTATCAAAACAAAGGGAACAGCATTCTTATTTTATCTTCAAAATTAAGTATCTTACCCATAGGGGAGAAAAACACAGTATTTTAAAAACATAAGCTTGACAAGTCTGATTGTATCACTCTGACACGACTGATAAGTCTGATAGTATCTGAAGATTTCAGGAACTATCAAGTTAGGTCTCTACTATGCAAAATGGCATGTACCTGCTTTAAACTATTGTTGAGCTGTTTTATAAAAACATATCTGGGACTTTTATCAGGTCAGTATAATGCCATTTGTGTTTAGACACCAAATCTGCTCTAGCTTCTTCTGCCTTCAAGTTTAGTAAAGAAGATATATGATTTCCCATGAAGTAGGAATCTGCTATGCCAGTCACCTCCACCACCACCACCCCACTACCCTGCCAGGGTCAAGTTACATTAAATTGTTTCTCCTGGCTTTATTTTCCAAATTTTCAACTTGCATAATTAACGGGTTTCATTAATACTCAGACACCCAATTTCTTTTTGATGGTTCTACAAGCTCCTTCTGCATCTTACCATAAAAGGTTCACTTTCTAGAATGTCCAATTTATTTTCTAATTATGCTTTCTTATCTGACACCTCAATGTTTTCATTAAATATGGCATTTTAACCTGCAAGTTTTAGATCTCTCGTTGTTGTCATTCCAGTGTAATTGCACACATAGCTTCCCGTTGTCTGTATCTTTTGAGGCAGATTTATCATGGAGAATGAGCAGCTCTTTTATCAGAAAAATAAATTGAAATTTTGGCATTCACCCCCCCCCTTTTAAAATAACCAAATACAGATCACAACACAATCAGTCAATCATTCACTCACATCTGAATTGCTGTTCTTCAACCCAAACAATACAAAATCAGTCACCCATCCATTCAGAAAATGCTCAATTAATCAGATTTAACAAAAGTAAATATGCTCCTGTCAATCTACTAAGCATTCCAAACAATTTTACACATATAGAAAATACAGCTACAAAAGATGCTCTGTTGCAATTTATAAATCAGTCACTGAAGATATAAACACAGGAGCCTCATTAACCAGAACACATTTCTTCTGCTTCCACTTTGGAGCCATTTGGGATACACAGAGGTTCTCTGGCAGATCTATGCACTGGGCAGTTGACAGCCACTGCCCAAAGCAAGCTTTTGAATGCTAGGTCCTAGAAACAGGTAGTATTGATAATACGAAAAATACCTGCAAGAATAAAGGCAGTTCAATCCAACATTTCAGCAGAAACAACGCAGTCAAATATTTTTTTTATTTAAAAAAACTATACTTTGCCTTTCCCATTAGCTCAGCTACTTACAAAACATGGGACGTAAACCATCCTTGAAGAGCAACAAATCAGAACAAAATTGTCCTAAAATATACACATCAACAACTGCATAAACATAAAACCAAAACCAACAATATATTGATCAGCAATTCACACAAGCCCTTTGAAACAGAACTGTCTTATGTGCCTTCCAGATGAAGAGGAGAATTTACATTTATCATGTAGCAAGCTATTTCATACGGGAGGAGCAGTGGACAGAAAAACAGAATTTCATGCGGAAGATGTACTACCAAATCTTGTGCTAAGCTGGTGCTCAGGTTCCTTCCAAGAAAGGCAGTCCCCTTCGGATATGCGGACCCAAGATCATGAAAGGTTTCAAAGGCAAGAACTAGCACTTTGAATTTAACCAGGAGGGAGATTGATATCTACAGCCATTACTTTATGATGGATGTAATGTCACATGCTCCATATGACCAATTTCTATGTAGAAACCTGTAGTGTATTCAATAGCTGCCTTTGAATGCCTATGTCTTGTGAATCATCTCATTGGAAAGCTATGTTAAGCTTCGTCCTGGGCTAAGATGCAAATACACCCAATCGTATTGCTAGCCCAGGAAGCACTTAGCCAATCACCTTACAGCAAGCTCCCTGTGCGGGAACGTCTGTGATTGGTCCTTATGGCTTCAACCGTATTGGTTGTTATGTGTACAGTGGGCGTGGCTATATTAGCCGGGAATGTTTAAAAGCAGGACAGCTGCAATGTTAAAGCTGTTCTGGCTATCAGATGTTGATCCGTGCTGGAGAAGTGTTCGAGTTGAAGAATAAAGTTGTGTTCTTGCTGAAATCACTCTCCGACTATTTGTTAAGCACGTGACTTAACAAAACCGAGCTGCTACATTTTGCAGTAGTGAAAGCTTCCAGAACACTCACAGTGAGATTCAGCTGGACCCCATGAAAAGTGGGAAGCACAATGTCCTTCAGGACTTTAGCCTTCCCAACCAACATTACCTCAATTTTGTCATGACACATTTTCCCCTTGTTCACCCTTAGCCATTAAACCACAACAGTAAGGCTCAGGACTCCTACAGCACCATCTGACAATTTGGATGAAGAAATACAGAGCAGGGTGTCATCAGCATATTGAGAACAGGCCACTCCAAAACAATAAATGCATTAGAGATTGAATACTATAGGAGATAAAACTGAGCCCTATGGAACGCCCCAAAGCAAGTTCTGCATTGATGACATCTAGTCTCCAACACCTACCCTAGATGCTAACCCCTGTCCTAGTTCTGCATGGTCCATTTTGGCATTTGAATTCTTTGTACTTGAATAGTTTCATTGGAGATCCATCTAATATGTGTGCAATAGCAGGTTGTACTTTACCTGCCTCTCAATCAAGGTATTTCATCACTGTGGTGTTGTGCATTTTGCAAGTGCAAACCTGATTCATTGTTTACTCTAGTATTCCATGGGATGCTTCAGCATTATTTTTCTGACCAGTCTCATTCCCTGCCACTGGAAAGGTCTCTCTTTTTTTAACACGATCTGCCCTGTCACTTATCATCTCTTCTCCTCTAGGTTACTGGTCAGAATTAGATGAAATTCATCTAATAGCCCACACACAGCTCAAACATACTGACAGGATATTTACACTTTGCAGATTAAGATGTGTGCTTTTCATTCTTGTTGGTGATAACAAAGAAAATGACAGGGACAGAGTTTATGTCCTCTGCTTCTTTAAAATATTAGTTTCTAGTCCTTCAAGCAGGTGGTGGCACTTGTCCAGATAAACAGCACTTCCAGGTTCAACCAAAGCAGCATTTCTGTAGTTTTTAAAAATAAAAAAACAGACGCCACTTTTGACAGGATATTAAGTCTGGATGGGATGGATAGACAACCAGTGGCACACGGGGGATAGCTTGAGAGGGAAGCATATGAGCAGCCTTCAAGTGAAGGAAGAGAGCCCTGAAAGGGTAGAAGGTTGCAGAAACCAACAGAGGATGTGAGAACTGTCTACCATATTGGGACTAAGGAAGGACACAAACCGACTCAGAAAGCCAAGCCATTTAAACCTATGCTTTCTGCTCTTCACAAAAAACATCTGAGTGGCAGGGAGCAGAAAGCAGGGTGGCAGGGAGTAGAAAGCAAAAAACAACAACAGCTGCTCAGCTGTTTTTCACGGGGAGCAGAAAGCAAAGGTTTAAGTGGCTCAGAGCCATTTACCCCCCTGCTTTCTTGGCTTGAATGTGAAAAATAGCACGGAGCAAAAAGCAGGGGTCATGAACCGATACAAACTGGTTCAGTTTGCAAACCAACCAAGTTTGTGGTTCGGCCCATCCCTAGTTGGTATATAAAGTTGGGAAATAACACTAACCTAGACTATACAAAAGTCTGGATAATTACAGTCTAGACCTGAATCTACAGTTTTTGACCAATTACACTTTTTCATTAGAACAAAGTTCCGGTCCAGTGACACCTTTAAGACCAACAAACTTTAATTCTGAGTATAAGCTTTCATGCGCATGCGCTTTGTTCTATTGCTTCAGACCACCATGGCTACCCACTTGAATCTATTTTTTTCATTAGGCATAGGCAGTCACATTTTTACTAGTTGTAATCTGACCCAAACCAGAGCCCATTAAAATATGAAGTACATCATCATCAGAAAATGATTTCTGATATTTGGGCTAAAGTGGAAGCTTGCTCTCAGGAGTCAGGCCAGGGATGGCACGGGACACACCATCAGAATGTGGAATGAGCAAGGCAAGGGTACTAACTCAAGCAGCATAGTCAAGGCCCCAGCCCAAGGTCAAAGCACAGAGAAGAGCCATCAGTAGTCTGGTCCAAGGGTCAACCCCAGTCCAAGGTCAAAGCACAGAGAAGAGCATTAGTAGTCTGGTCCAAGGGTCAGTCCGAGGGTCAGTCCAAGAGTTATCTACGAGAAGGTTCAAGGGTGAGACAAAGGCAGAGTCAGGGTACAGATCAAAGAGTCACAGGAATAAGGCAGGATCCAATGCAGTGGTAGTAGTGTTGGAGGGGTTTTGACTTGCCGCTTTCACACCTAACGGCCAGTGTTGGCTGGTTTTTATAGCCATATGCTGAAGGGTCACACTTGAAGCCAGCTGCTCAAGAGCAATCCTGCAGCTACTCATCTTTGCTATCAGCAAGCATCTGGCACCAGGCCAGGAGGCAGGCATTTTGTCTCTCCTGTAGCTCTACTCTTAGCCTCCACCTGTGGTGCTCTAAGGGTATGGGAGATACTGGAGGACTAGAAACAACTGTGTTTCACCTGTTGGATTGGGGCTGGAGGGTGTCAGTGGCTCTGCACCAGCTCATCTTCCTGCTTGCTGGCTTCTGCTGGTTCAGAGCTAGCTACACAGGGCTCCTCTTTTCCTGAGGAGTCCTCGCTGTTGCTGAGCCCTGTCTGTCCCACAACACTTGTTGTCCATTTTTGTTCTCCCAGACAGCACGAGGGTCAACAGTGGAAGAAAGTGACTCAGCTGTTGTGAGAAACAGGGATTTCCTCCAACCAAAACAGTTAGCACATCTTCCTACCAGACAGAATAATTTCCACTGGTATTTCTGTGCACCAGATTTCCACTTTCCATGAATCACTGGAAAGTCTCAATGATTCTAGGAGGGTTTTCTGTTCTATATAAAGATGTGTCTTGTTTGTCTGAGCTATTCTATTATCTGGTCTGAATAGGGCAAGGCTTTGATTGTATTTGCTGGGACAAAGTAAAGCAGATTAGGGAGGGATACAGAGGCAAAGGCTATGGTTTCCTCCCACAGTAGGCAGCTACTCCCCTTTGGACACTGAGGAATGTAGCTGCATCGTCCCAATACACTTCATCTCTCTCTCAGTTACCAGTCCCAGTATGAACAAAAGAAAAGCAACCACACTTACTCATGTGTAAAAAAACCCCAGGGTGTGGGGGCTATTTTTCACAAAATTGGATCATGTGGGTCAGAGGAACTAAATCCTGCTCCGTCTCATATCCTACCCCAACAATGATTTACATTATCACAGGTGGGCTGTAAGAGAGATTGTGAAAGCAAGGTCATGTGAGGGAACTACACATTTATGCTTGCACTGGCACAAGGAAACTGGATATTCAAGTCAAGTCACAGATGACTTATGGCAACCCCAAGGGATATTCAAGGCAAGGGACGGTCAGAAGCGGCTTGCCATTGGCTGCCTCTGTGTCACAACCCTGGTATTTCTTGGTGGTCTCTCTTCCAAATACTGACTGGGGTGGCCCTGCTCAGCTTCCAAGATGTGATAAAATCAGGTTAGCCTGGGCTATTAGATGCACAGAAATTTGCAAGTAGTACTGAAATATGGGCACAAGTCCAGGGCTCTTTTTGTAGAAAAAGCCCAGCAGGAACTCATTAGCATAATAGGCCACACCCAACAGCAGGAACTCATTAGCATATTGGGCCACACCCCTGACAGCACAGCTCCCTAGGACATTAGGCCGCACCCCCATGTTACCAGAAGTGTGCTCATCCAGCCACACCCACCTTTTGCTTGTTATTCTGTTTACCTTGTTTGTTGTCAAAACCCAGGGCCTTTTTTTGTAGCAGGAACTCCTTTGCATGTTAGGCCACACACCCCCTAATGTAGCCAATCCTAATGAGTTTCTGCTGTTGGGTGTGGCCTATTATGCTAATGAGTTCCTGCTGGGCGTGGCCAACTTGGAAGCCAGCCGGAACTCCGTTCCTGTGCGTTCCTGCCCAAAAATAGCCTTGGCACAACTATTGATCTTGTTGCAATGTATATGTTTGCACAGAACCAAGAATGCTGCCTGTTCATTTGTCTCACTGCCTTAAAGAGGACAGGGTCAACTGAGCCATGTGTGCAGACACAGCTTAAGCGCAACCTTATGTATGGTTAGGATAACTTACATATAGGGAAAGCTAGACGTCTACAAAGTACCCAGTTCCAGGGCTATAACATCTGTGTAAAAGCCGGTTTGTCTTTTTTATGCCATTTAAAATTGAACCATTAGGAAAAGGATTCAAAACTTTGTCACATATAATTTTATTTGTCCTCTGGCAGGTGGAAGCAAACCTTCAATTGCTATCACAGCTGTCTTTCACCCTGCACAGCTGTTGTCACGGAAATGCCTGCCAACACACCTTCAAGTTCTCAATATAAGCAGGATATCCCTCACAATGAAAACCCCTTAAGGGTTGGAAATTATCTCCATTCTTCAATTTGACACAGATATAAATATTAGTTTGATGTTTTAATAACAAAATAAAGTATTAGGAAAGTCATCCCCCCACCAGGAAAAAACAAAACAAAAACAGAAAGTGGACGTTTCAGACAAGAGTTACTAAGCAGATCAACTCAGAAGTATGTCCAATTTTATTCAGTGGTGCTTACTCCCAAGAAAGTGATTTCAGGAATGCAGCTTAAAGCTTCTAAAGCACATTACTTTCCCAATCTACCAAATGCTACTTTTATCAAAACTATTATGCAAGTTGCTATTTCACCATGTATTTAAAAGCAATTGTTTTACACAGGTACTGCCATGAGTTAATTAAAAGGCAAAAGCTTCAGAGTATGTTCCAGGGAGCCCTACAGTTTCTTGCATGCTTAGGAAGGACTTATGAATTAAAAGTTCCAAACTGCCAAATTGTGCAACATTACCAAGCTTTTTCAGCAACGATCATGTTCTAACATGTACCTTAGACCATGTAGAGCAGCTATAAAACCCAATAAGCCCATTCTTTGCATTAGGATAATGAGATCAAGCTCTGAACCAAATCACACAAAATTGTAAAATACAGATTTTTTTTTAATTCAGTAATTACAGAAAAAGTTTTGATCTGAGAGTTATTTGAATACCTCACTCTCTACCAGGCATGGGAAGGGAACTGTGCAGCTTTAATGTTTTCTTGACAAGGACACTGTCCAGAGCTGCTGATAGAGGGGGACCGGATGGACAAAATTCAGGGGGGAGGAGTCAGCTGGAGGACCCTCCAGCTGCATCCAGCCAAAGGTCTTTCCATTTATTTTAATGCCATTCTGGCTACAGCCACTAGGGGCACAGGAAAAGTCTGAGCACGGCAAAAGGCACTCTACTATTGGCTAGACTTCCATTTCCCCAAGACTGAAGCAAGCTTGCATAACAGATCATGCTAAACCCATCAATTAATCCAAGGGAGCAAGACAAGCAACCCCAGCTGATGGCTACTACACTAACTATCAGCCTGCTAACCAAGGTCATTTTCTATAATAGTCTGGCCTTTCTCTTTTCCTTTCCTTGCACCCAGCTCAGCCAGATCTTGCAAAGTGGTACTTAGGGTGTTGCAGCAAGATAAAACAATCCCCCCACTTTTCCTTGATTCCTCTGCCTCTTTTCCACACTTTTCTCTCCATTTCTATCTCCCTCCACCTAATTTTTGCATGTCCCCCCTTCTCCAACAGTAATGGAACATGCATCTGTTTTAGTGGCTATACATGTGGAACAGAACTTACAACTCCCAGTTCAGGCACTGGGTTGTTAATCATTATTGTGCTGGGGGAAGATCTAAAATAGCCATTTGTAAAGGCTGCTTTGCTATATGACAAATGATATAATCTTCTTAATATAATTAAAAATATATTTATAACAAATACCACACCCAGTCTTTCTCCTCAATGGGGATTCCAAAGCTGCATTGTTCTCCTGTCCTCCATTTTATCCTCACAACAGCCTTGTGAGGTAGGTCTGGATGACAGTCTATCACACAGCAACCCTCCATGGCTGTTTGGGAATCTGAGTATTAGAGACATATGACAGATTGCTTAAAACCTCTCTTATTCACACGTTGTCTTTTGTGAAGATACGGTGGCAAAGGCTGAAAGCCAAAACTCTAGGAATGCCTAGGTAGCTGGCCAAAGAATCACTCTACAAGCAGCTAAGCTTTTGTCCTCAGCTATGAAAATACAGGTTGAGATAATATCTTGGGTATAATTGCCTTTGAAAACCCTTAACCTTTTTCATTTTACAATATATTAGGATTGAATTATACATGCTGAGATATGAGTTTAGGCTACTTAAACAATTAACACTGTTTGTTCTGCATGACTTGTGGGCCATAATAAAGACAGACTAACTAGTCATGAGCTGTCCGCATTGCCTTGAACTCCTCTTTTGTAATGTCCCATCAGCAGACAGAACACTTGACACTGGCCTTGTTATTACCATGCTAAAGCCTCTTGCTAAGCTATCTTAAACGCAGGGATGTTACCAGATTATTGGAACACGCTACTCCAGTGTGAAGATTCCAGCATCTGAACATAGGGTGTTCAGCGTGGAACTTGTCTCTCCCCCAACCTCTGCTTCGAATGCCCCTTTTTTTACCACTGGTGGCATAAAAATTAAATAGGAACACCACTGGGGTCATTTCGTAGAAAAAGAGCTAGGGGAACTCATTAGCATAATTCATTAACATATGCCACACACCCTGCCATCAGGGGCCTGGCGGTGGACCTGCAAGGCCAGCGGGAGTGTGAGGAAGCCCCGCCAAGGCCCTCCCTTGCCCCAGGCAGGCAGGGGTGGGGAGAGGCGGGGAGGAAGCAACTTACCCTCCCTCTTCTCCTGCCCCCACCTGGCTGAATGAGGGCTGGAAGCGGGTCAGCCGGAAGCAGGGGGCGGGGCTTCACTATGTGCCCCGCCCCCTGCACCTCACCCTGGGGAACCGCGTTCCCCCGCATTCCCCCCCGAAATGACCTCTGCCAGCCACCAAAATGCATGAAACAAAAAGCTGAAGACAATAGCATTCAGAAAACAAAGGAGAACAAGATAGTCGGTGTTTGTAAAGGGGAGTGTTTGGGGTTGGGGTTTTTTAACCCAACTCCAGGTGCCAACTCTTCTTCACCCTGAGGTATTCCATTATAGGCACCGCACAATCAAAAGTACTAAAGGAAAGCAAAGTCCTTCACAATTCCCCCCCAAAAAAATCCATACACACAGTCCTCTTCACTGACAGATACACACTTTAAATGCAGAGACACAATGTAATGTTTTTATACAAGGAAATACAACAGTGACACACTACGAGGCAGAAGAAAAAGAGCTGGGTTTTATACCCTGCTCTTCTCTGCTTGGAGCTGCGGTGGCTCAAGTGGTTAGGAAAACAAAGGAGAACAAGATAGTCTGTGTTTGTAAGGGGGAGTTGTTTGGGGGTTTTTTAACCCAACTTCAGGTGCCAACTCTTCTTCACCCTGAGGTATTCCATTATAGGCACTGCACAAATTGCAAGTAGATAAACAGGTACCACTTCGGTGGGAAGGTAACAGCGTTCCGTGCGCCTTGGTGTTTAGTTTCCGTGGTCACATGACCACGGAAACGTCTTTGGACAGCGATGGCTCTTCGGCTTTGAAACGGAGATGAGCACCGCAACCCTAGAGTCGGATTCGACTGGCTTTCGAGCAAGGGAACCTTTACTTTACCTTCTCTGCTTTAAGGAGTCTCAGTGGCTTATCATCTCCTTCCCTTCCTCTCCCACAACAGGCACCTTGTGAGGCAGGAGGAGCTGAGTTTTGAGAGAACTGTGACTGGCCCAAGGGCACCCAGCAAGCTTCATCTGGAAGAATGGGGGAATCAAACCCAGTCTCCAGAGCAGAGCCCACCACTTTTAACCACTATACCACGCTGGGTCTCAGGTGTTTTCTGACTCCTTTGTTTGAGACAGGAATCCTGGAGGATTCTTTTTCCTCTCCTTGCCACTCCATTAAAGTCCATTTCTGGCCCTTGAAAGAATATAGCGATGGCCAGCCCCCAACCTCGTTGAACCCGTGGGCTGTATCAGGGTTCCAAGAACAGGTAAGGGATGCAACAAAATGGCGACCATGGGGCCAAAGTCCAAAATGTCGGGACGTGTCACCCACAGCCTGTGATGAAGCCAGCTGTTTCCAGATGGGTGCCCCTGTAAGTTCAAAGGTGATGCTTCCCTGGGCTCTAATGAGGAACGCCAGAACTGGCTGTTTGCTTTGGGGAAGAGATGCTTTGGTGGGTGGGGGGAGGAGCAAGAGGAGGAAGGAAACACTTCGGAAAGTACTGTGATGTCCAGAATCATCATATCGGGGGCTGCGGTAACGGTGTGTTTATTATTATGGGAGAAAAGCTGCCTCTGACAGACAGATAGGGTTGCCAGCAATGTTCCCTCTAAGCTGTAGAGTCTTGTGAGCAAAAATTCTACTTCGTGAGCTACTGGCATTAAATCTGTGAGAGCGCGATTTGGCTGCTATATAAATTAGGTTGCTCTGGAGCCCTCCTTCCTGGGCTGAGACAAAAATGGGTGAGCCGGAGGCTAAAACACTGTGAGCTAGCTCACACTAACTCAGCTTAGAGGGAACACTGGTTGCCAGCCTCCAGGTGGGGGCTGGGGATCTCCCACTTTTACAACTGATCTCCAGCTGACAGAGATCAGCTCCCCTGGAGAAAATGGCTGCTTTGGAGGGTGGACTCCATGGCATTGCACCATGCTGAGGCCCCTCCCCTCCCCAAACCCCATCCTCTCCTGGCTCCACCCCCAAAGTTTCCAGGCATTTTCGTGGCAACCCTACAAACAGAGCAAAAAAGAAAGACCACTAGAGAGAAGAAAGCTACTATATAAGTCCTTTCAGCTTGATAAACTGTTACGATAAGGTACCTCAGTACCCCTGAAAGATGCTCCCTGGCCATCGCTTGAACAGTAAGCAAACTCTAGGCTTGGAGGGTATAATTCTGGGAGGGAGGGCCACGTGGCTAGCCCAGAACAGCTCACAGTTAACTTGCTATCATTTGTCATCATCCTGTGAATGCACACACACAAAAGCCTTCAGCCAAGACAGACGATACAGGTGCAGGTGTTTCTACTGAACATTCAGCTACAGAAGTTCAGCCTGGAACAAAAAAGAGGCATCAAATTATTCCCCCTCCCCGATTTGATTGTTTTGTAATTTCAGGATAATTACATCTAAGCCACACAAAAAAAATTAAACACTTCTGCAATTACCAACGATTCCTCTAGCATATGTCGGTTTAATTCCTCACTAAATACTGCACTAATGACTCTCAACCCCACCCTGCAAGTTTTCAAGTAGACGTCCCTCGCCAGTTATTGCCTTTCCAACAAAGTCTTTCAACAAGCTAAATGAGCATGCAGTTCCCCCCTCCCCCAATCAACCCACTTGGGTTTTTTTTAATATATATATATATATACCTACAATGCAATGTGTTCAATTAAGAATCATTCACAAGCTGCACATCACTCTGTTGGTATCATTTCCATCAATGCCTTTTGAAAAAGGAAATGTTACAATAATCTGTCAAAGCTCTCCCCAACCCCAGCAGATGCACTGTTAAGAAGATACACACTATAGCACATGCCTAAGAAAGGGATAATCAGCAGCGTTTCTAAGCTGGGCTCCCCTCCCGGAGCAGCCTTTCTAAAGCTGAGAGACACGCTTAAGATCTGCACACTTCACACAGATGGATAAATGATAGCCCAGCATGGAGAACTTCAAATACATTTAGCATATTTAAATGGGATTTTGGTTACCACCCTGGATACGACACATCTGCTGCAGCCCACCGAACCCCTCCCCTCCCCAGAATGATAATTTGCTCTTCCTCATTTAAAAGACATGTTTCTACTGTTCGACTTGTACATCAGTTTAATGTCTTTATGGGGGGAAAACGAGCCAGGGAAGTAGCGTGCATTACCTAGGAATCACAAAGGGGTTCGAGAAGTATAACTGATTCAATTTCCTTCTTGTTTAAAGCCTTCTATGGACCCTTACAAGCAACACACTAAATAAGGAAAGAGCACCTTCCCCTAAGGTCAGCTTGGGTCGTGCATTGCTTTACTAGTTAAGGAAGCTTTCCAAATCTGTGTAGGACTTCCTCCCCAGTGTACAAGGGGTACAATTTTCCCCCCAGTGGTGCCTGTTCAAATACCTGTCTTAAGCCACAGGCACAGTTTAAGCAATGGGGGAGGAGAACATAGGCATCACATATAGGTAGCTGTCAAGTCATTTTCACTACAAGTAAGGAGGTCCCTTTCTTTTTGTAGAGATGACGAACAGGAGGGGATTGTTGTGGGAAGCAGGTGTCTGGTTCACTTCTAAAGCGAAGAATACAGCTGCAGGCTCTGCAAGCAAGTACTCTTTGGGGGGGGGCAAAGGGTTGCTTTCTTTGAGAGATCAGTTGAAGACCATTTGTACAGCTACACACCCAAAACTATTTGCTTCTCAACCAGGTGTGCAGGCTGGCATCATGGAACCTAGAGCACAGAATCCCAAATTACATTTATTTATTTATTTAAAACCCTGCCCTGAGAAATGTTCTAATGGGACATTGCCCTCTATAGTAGGCAAGGTATGTTATTTCACACAGGAAGAAACCCAGAAGAATATTTTGGGTTGGGAGGGACTCGGTTAGACAGTTACCTGGAAAAGAACATTCAGTTGCTTTATTAGAATTAAACATTTTTCTTCCCTATGTTTAAAGATCGGAGTAAACATACTGAAAAGCCCCTCCAAATTTAATGAGACACAGGGCATCATACAAGTGGCAGACCTGGCCATTCTAGCTGAAGGCTGCATACTCCTAACTATATTCCAGTGTTTTTGATGACACATTTCTGGATGGATGTGCTTAAGAGGTGCAGCGGAGCAAGTCCCATTGATCCTAACCACATGCGCGAGTAAATGTTTGCTCCCAATGTCCTTATTATCGCAGTCTCGGGGAATAAGGCTCAGCCAGATTTATCTCCGAGTCAACATGCATCGAGGCTCTTGCCACCGCTCTATCGCTCGTTCGATAGCGTCAAGAGGAAAGAAGGAAAACTTTGCTTCCTTCACACAGAAGAGAGGAGCAGCTTAATGCGTGGTCAGTCACGCGGGATCCAGTAAGGTTTCCTTTTCCAGCGCGTTCAAGAGGGGAGCCCCATCTTCGGCATGTTGACTCAGAAGTAACTTACTCTTGGGGAAGGCGTCTCCGGCTCGCAGACGGGAACAACGAAATCGGCGCGATTTACTCCGCGAACCCCACCCCGCCCAACTTTTAGGGCTCTCCCTCTTCTCCCCTTGGGCACGCTTCTTGGGAAGAAGCAACTTCCGAAGGAACGAGTCGGACAAGAAGCGGGATGCAGACAGTGCCGGATTTACACATAAGCTAAATAAGCTACAGTTTAGGGCCTCGCAATCTGCTGGGGCCTCAAATAAAAACACAATATAAAAAGTGATTTCAAATATTAAAAAGGCGTATATATTTTAATTTTTTCTGAGGCCAGCTGATGTAATTTAAAACAGTAGGGGGCCTCTGGGTTTTGTATAGCTTAGGGCCTCAGCAAGTCTAAATCCGGCCCTGGATGCAGAACTGCCACCCGGAGCGCGCTTCGCGGCACTCCCGGAGACTTACTCCCGAGGAGACCGGCAGAAAAGTAATCAAAGTTGGTACGGGAGAGAAGGGCGTAGTGGAGGCAGCGGCCGCCGGGCTGCCTGACAACTTGAGACAAACTCCCCTTTCGTGCCCGGAGGGCGAGACCAGACGCCCCCGGACGGGCAAGTGAACCGACACCCGCGAGAAGTAGGAAGAGAGCAACAGGGAGAGGGAGAAAAGCACATGCCTCCGCCGCTGCTGCTGCTGCTGCCCAGGCTGCAAAGTGAGCGGCGCGCGACAGAGTCAGCCGGGGCCACGTGAAGCCCTCAACCGGCCAGGCACGCGGGTTTTATCCCCCCCCCCCTCCGGGCAGCCCCTCCTGGAGCCTCCCCCCTGCCGCCGCCGCCCCCA
>NW_015174346.1:35389-97723 GCF_001447785.1 Gekko japonicus
AGCTCACTCTAACTCAGTTTAGAGGGAACACTGGTGGGGTGGAGTGGGGTGGGGTGGAGTGGGGTGGGGGCACCAGGGAATGCTTTGCCTCAGGAACACTGGGGGGTCAAGCTTCTGGGTTACCCCTGAGGAGCATCTTAAGCACATTGCATTGCGCTCACCTCGGTTTCACCCCATACTTGTCCCAGGATAAACGGATGCTGTTATAACCAGGGGTAAATGCAAGGTATTGTGTCCTGAGTTGAACTCTGATAAAACCAGGGATGAGATCCAAGTGTGAAGGATTATTGGAATCTGGTCCCCATTTACCTCCTCCTGCCCTGCCTGGGGAGTCTACGCCTGCTGTCTTCATAATTGCTCTCCAGGTCCAACTCAGCACCCCCCCCCCCATGGCAGCACTACTGTGGCTCAGTTTGGCCCCTTCCTGGCTACCGGTGGCCACTGTTCCCTCTAAGCTGAGTTAAGTTGACTTACATGGCACCCGGCGCCCACCACTGTTTATCTCCGCAGGTTGCGCAACAGCGCCCAACAGTGCATGCGCACAAAGAGCGATTGCTAGTGCAATCATGCGGCACACCTTCTGTGCAGCGCTGCAGGATACCTGTCTGATCGTCATTTCCCCCGAACCACAGGACCTTGACCGAGACGTGTGCTCGGGCAGCCGCGCATTAGTTTCCTCCGGGGCAATTAGCCACGCCTTCCCCCCGCGATATCCACCCTGTGTGACCGGGGCCATTAACAAGCATTGGGGGGGGGGATACCAGTCCATGCAAAGACACGTGCATCCTAAACATACTGAGAATGGGGCCTGCTTTCCTATCTGAGCCCACTAAATAACTTGAGGATAAGGAAGGAAAACTTCCCCCTGCTACTACTGTACTGAAGGAATTGCTTGCATAGCTCCTATACACAGTTTAAAGGGATGCTCTTACTCTCAATAGTGATATATGCAAAGGCTATAAGGCATTTTTGACTCGGTGGCAATGCACTACAAGCTTGGAAGGAAGAGTGAGGAACTGTATACAGTAAAACCAGGGGGGGGTTATTAAGGGGAATAATACAAATATCTAACTGGAGAATTAGCAATCTTAAACACACAAAACAATATCAAGCATCCAGTGAAAACACCCAGTACTAGAAGCCTTGTTAGCCATTCACTCCGAGCATTCAAGCATTATTTAAATCACAGCAGCCAAAAAAAAGGGAATGAAAATGGAGGGTTTTTTAAAAACTCAAAAGCAAGCAGAGATGCATGCATGCCAACAGCAATAGGAAGTTTGGGTAGCAACTGACAAAGGTGAAGCCAGCATTAGAATACACTTGGGGGACAGATTCTGATCCCAGTTATAGGACAGGCAGCTAGCTCAAAAGATCAAAAGATTATTTCCCCCCCATGCTTTAAAAAAAGAGTGGGGATTTGAGTGGTGTGTGTTTGGGTATAATCTATGGTCTGTGGAATGTGGCTTTGGCAGGTAACTCCAAACAGTGTTAAGTTAGATCAATCTGTGGCAAGATAACCTTTCTTGAAGAAATGCCAACATGACAGGTTTCTTTTATTGGCTAAAGGCACACTGATCAATCGCTGAAAGGCCATGAGTAATTATCTGATGGCCAGAGACTGGGCAAGGCATGGGCTCTTGCCTATGTTACTCAAACTAGGGTTTATCCTTCGCATTTTTAAAAGTATGACAACTACGGTACTTTTCAGTGAATCTCCAGTTATGTTAATATGTGGTCCAGTCTTTGAACTTGCCATCTTTTTAAATCCTGTACCTTGTTCCCATGAACCCTGTTTCAGTTTTTAAAATGCCATTAGGTACTTCAAGCTCCCTAACTTCAAGCTGTACAGTCTTAGCTAAGGACTTTCCCAGGACTTTTAAATAAACTCCAGATGGTGAAAGCCTTCCGGTGACTGTAACAGCTATCAGTTCTAATACCTGTAGCCGCCATCCACAGCAGCCCCCTTCCAGACTTCTATCAGTGCTGGCACCAGCTCCTTTACCCTGTGGGTGAGCCTAGCTCGAATAAAGCAGTTGCTGTATTTTTGCCATTTCTTGTTCTGCTGCTGCGAGGTGAGGCAAGGGTCTGCCGAGGGACAAATGAATGAGTAGGTAGGAATTGGTGATGAAAAGAAATCCTCAGGGGAGTGGTTCTAGCATCTGCCAGAACTGATAGCTGCAATAATCACTGGAGAGGTTCTATGACGCGAACACTCCACTGAGAGCTTGCGAAATTCCTCCACCGTGATGGTAGCGCTTCCTTGAAGTGGTTACAGCAGAGGCCGCCATCTTGAATGAGCTGGCCCTAGGACTGAGAGGGAGCAGGGCTCTCCCACAGTGGTGCTGTAATTCGAGAATTCTTTCCCCATGAACATCCTCTATTAGATCATTTGGTTCAAAAAGTAAAGCCAATCATAGTTGTCCACTGGAGGGGTTCTATGATGCGAACACTCCATTGAGAGCTTGTGAAATTTCTCCACCGTGATGGTAGTGCTTCCTTGAAGTGGTTACAGCAGAGGCCACCATCTTGAATGAGCTGGCCCTAGGACAGTGGTGCTGTAATTCGAGAATTCTTTCCCCATGAACATCCTCTATTAGATCATTTGGTTCAAAAAGTAAAGCCAATCATAGTTGTTTTTCCAGCATTCTTAATCTCCACAGAACTGTCTTATGAACTTGTGTTCATAAACAGGGGAAGGTTTAACTGGTGCTAGAGCACATGGTTTTGATGCAGCAGTCCCGGGTTCAGACCCCAGCATCTGTAGTTAAAAGGATCATGTAGTGGATGGTATGATGAAAGACCCCTCTACTTGAGTTCCGGTGCCAGACGGAGTAAACCAGGGGTCCCCAATGTGGTACCCGCAGGTGCCATGGGGCCCATTAACATTTTTCTGGTACTCGCCAAGTGTTTTTAGAACGTGGGCACGGCCAGGTGGGGCTACTGCCCAGCGTGGCTTCTGATTAATCCTGGGGATCTGATTGGTTCTGCAGATTAAAATAAGGTTGTTTCTGCACAAACTGATGCCAGTGTGTCTTTCATTCTCTCTCCCCTTCTTGCCTTCTGAATTTGGGTTTCCTGCAGTGGCCATTCTGTGGTTGGCTCCACCTCTCACAGTGGCCATTTTGTGGTTGTGCCCATCACTGTGAGTCAGAATTCTCAAGGTGCCCACAGGCTCAGAAAGATTGGGGATCACTGGAGTAGACCATACCAATCATGATAGACCAATGGTCTGGTTCAGTATAAGGAAAATGGATCTTGGTTGAATTTAATTATGAAGAAGAAGAGGAAGAGCAGGAGGAGGAGGAGGAAGGAATTGGATTTATACCCCGCCCTTCACTCAGAGTGGCTTACAATCTCCTTCCCTTCCTCTCCCCACAACAGACACACCCTGTGAGCAATGCTCCCTTTAAGCTGTGGAGTCCTGTGAGCGAAAATTCTACATTGTGAGCTAGCGGCATTAAAGTTGTGCGTGAGCGATTTGGCTACTGCATAATCAGTTTGCTTTGGAGCCATCCTTCCTGAGCTAAGACAAAAATCTGTGAGCTGGAGGCTAAAAACCTGTGAGCTAGCTCACACTAACTCATCTTAGAGGGAACACTGCCTGTGTGGTAGGTGGGGCTGAGAGAAAAGCTCTGAGAACTGCTCTTGAGAGAACAACTCTGAGAGAATTTGTGACTGACCCAAGGTCACCCAGCAGCTGCATATGGAGGAGGGGGAATCAAACCCAGTTCTCCAGATTACAGTCCACTGCTCTTAACCACTACACCAAACTGGCTTGCAGACTTATGGCTTGCAACGTTTTACATTATTAATTGCTGTGAGCATCTTTCTTGAGAGAAAGGTAGGCAAAATATTTTATAAATAAATGCATGCTAAATTTTACGATAGCCATCTTGTACTAATGCTGCACAGAAGGCAGCACCACAAACACTGGGCGTGATGCAGCCAAAATTAAGCATTTATAAATTCCACTGATTTCCTCGGAAGAGTTTTAAGCGTATGCGATACTCCTTTAAGTACTGCTGAGAACTGGGTTCTTTTCCATTCTGTTGAGTAAAGAGTTCTTGCATCCTCTTTCACCATTAGGGTACCCTAACTGTAAAAGGCATCCTGTTAACAACTTTTGAGTTAGAACCCTCCCCTCTCCCAAAATTGCTTTGTAGAGGCTGTATCTTTCTGAGGTTGAGTCTCAAACCCCATTCTCACACTTTTGCTTGGTGCTGGGACTTCAGTTCTTGCCTGACTACTCTCCCCTAAAACAGAAGAGAGGAACGCAATGTAAGTAGCTCGGAGTCCTCATCGAGAAGAAAGATGAGGTATAAATGAAGCCAAGAAATAAAAGAGCATCGTTCCCACAGCAGGAGTTAAACCCCTTTTCTTGCAAAAGGATCAGCAAGCATAGATTCTCCACATGCACCCACAGAGCTGGTTGATTCTTATGACTGGTGAGAGTTTCATTTCACACGTATTTTTTCCCAGGTAAAAGAACTTTTCCTATAATGGGGGCTGTAGGGGGGATTCAAACCATTGCTAGCAGGCATCGGCTGGTTACTGTTCACCCTGTTGAGAGGCTGCATTTTGTCCTGTGTGTATAGAGGCGCTGTAATGGTTGTCCAGCAGAGAGGTTGTGCTTAGAAAAGTGCGTGTGTATGGAATTGATAGTAAAAGAAGAGGAGACTGAAGAGGTTGGATTTATACCCTGCCCTTCACGCAGAGTCTCAGAGCAGCTTACAATCTCCTTTCCCTTCCCCTCCCCACATCAGACACCCTGTGAGGTAGGTGGGGCTGAGAGAGAGCTCTTTCCAGAACTGTTCTTGAGAGAACAACTCTGTCAGAACTATGGCTTGCCCAAGGTCATCCAGCAGCTGCAAGTGAAGGCGTGGGGAATCAAACCCGGCTCTCCCAGATTAGAGTCCATGCACTTAACCACTACACCAAACTGGCTCATTACAGTATACCATTATTTCCATTCTTAGATTTTCCTAGCAAAAGATCTACCCAGAGATTTTGGACCCCCTGGCTGCATGCAAAAGTGACTCTATTTCCCGCCTACATTTGTGTCTTGTAACAGCATATAAAAAGAAGAGATTGGATTTATACCCTGCCCTTCACTACCCGAAGGAGTCTCAGAGTGGCTTACAATCTCCTTTCCCTTCCCCTCCCGACAACAGACACCCTGTGAGGTAGGTGAGGCTGAGAGAGTTCTGCCAGAAACTGCTCTTGAGAGAACAGCTCTGAAAGAACTTATGATTGACCCAAGGTCACACCAGCAGTTGCATGTGGAGGAGTGGGGAATCAAACTCAGTTCTTCCAGATTAGAGTCTACACTCTTAATCACTGCACCAAACTGGTTCTCATTAAGGCTCTGTGCTTTTCATGCAACAAATTTGTGCTGTCTGTGTGTGTTAGGGGAAGTATGGAAGTGCAGTATGGGTTTCCTGATGTCACAAGAATGCTGCTGCTTGCTGATAAGTGCTTTCCACATATGGAAAGGTTTGGGTATCACCATGAGTTATGTTGTCACAGTTGGGTGCTAATGAAATAATTAGGGACCCTGTGGATGTGGGTGTCACCTTGGCTATAACACTTTTCTTTTCTGCTATTTTAATTATTCATCTGACTTTGCTGCTAGTGAGCATAGGGCCCCAAGGTAGCACACCAATTTATTTCCAGGTTTATATATGTATGTGTGATCAAGTTGCAATTATGCCACCCTGGCAAGGGGCTTTCAGAGCAAGTAAGAATTGAAGATTGGTGGTAGGCAAATGTTGTCCCCATCTTTAAGAAGGGGGAAAAGGAGGATCTGGGAAACTACCAACTCATCAGCTTGACGTCTATACCTGGGAAAGTTTTAGAACAAATCATCAAACAGTCAGACCTTGAGCATTTAGAAAGGATGGCTGTGATTACTAAGAGCCAGTATGGGTTTCTGAAGAACAAGTCATGTCAGACTAATCTTATCCCTTTTTTCGAGAAAGTTACTACCTTGCTGGATCAGGGGAATGCTGTAAACATAGTTTATCTTGATTTCAGTAAGACTTTTGATATGGTTCCACATAATATTCTGGTTGACAAGTCGGTAAAATATGATTTCGATCCTATTACTGTTAGGTGGTTCTGTAACTGGTTGACAAATTGCACCCAAAGAGTGCTTTCTAATGGTTCCTCATCCTGTTGGAGAGAAGTGACAGGTGGAGTGCCTCAGGGATCTGTCCTGGGACCTGTTTTGTTCAACATCTTTATAAATGATTTGGATGAAGGAATAGAGGAAATGCATATAAAATAACAGATGATACTAAATTGGGAGGGGTAGCAAATATGGTATAAGACAGAGTCAAGACACAGGATGATCTTGACAGATTGGAAAACTGGGCTAAAACAAATAAAATGAATTTAAATTGGGATGAATGTAAAGTTCTGCATTTAGGTAGGAAAAATCAAATGCTTATTTACAGGATTGGGGAGATTTGTCTTGGCAGCAGTATGCGAAAAGGATCTAGGGGTCTTAGAAGACCAGACACTAAATATGAATCAGCAGTGTGATGTGGCAGCTAAAATGGCAAATGCCATTTTGGGCTGTATCAACAGAAGTATAGTGTCCGGATCACGCGAAGTGATGGTATCGCTTTACTCTGCTCTGGTTAGACCTCACCTAGAGTATCGTGTTCAGTTTTGGGCACCACATTTAAGAAGGATATAGACAAGCTGGAACGTGTCCAGAGGAGGGCAATGAAGATGGTGAGGAATCTGGAGATCAAGTCCTATGAGGAAAGACTGAAGAAGCTTGGTATCTATAGCCTGGAGAGGAGATGACTGAGAGGTGATATGATAACCATCTTCAAGTACTTGAAGGGCTGTCATATACAGGATGGTGTGGAGTTGTTTTCTGTTGCCCCAGAAGGTCGGACCAGAACCAATGGGTTGAAATTAAATCAGAAGAGTTTTTGGCTAAACATTAGGAAGAACGTCCAGACAGTTAGAGTGGTTCCTCAGTGCGACAGGCTTCCTCGGGGGTGATGGGCTCTCCTTCTTTGGAGGTTCTTAAGCAGAGGCTAGATGGCCATCTGACAGCAATGCAGATTCTGTGAACTTAGGCAGATCATGAGAGGGAAGGCAGGGAGGGTTGTCCCAGTGCTTAGTTCCCATGGCCCTTTTTATATACCCAGGGAAATGCCAATCACCACTTGGGGTCAGGAAGCAATTTTCTCCAGGCCAGTTTGGCCAGGGATCCTCGAGGGTGTGTTGTTGGGGTTTTTTTGCCATCTTCTGGGCATGGAGTAGGGGTCACTGAGGGTATGGGGGGAGGTAGTTGTGAATGTCCTGCATTGTGCAGGGGTTGGACTAGATGACCCTGGAGGTCCCTTCCAACTCTGTGATACAATGTTTCTAAGAAGCAGAGATTATTTTTCGTTGCCTTCCTCTTCAGAGTCATCACTGGTGGCCTCCCATCTGACAAGGTCAGTCTATAGTGTGCCACCTTTCCCTTCCAATTCCAGATTTACTGGTGGCAATCTTAGGCTACCCTACCAGATGGACATGTCAGAAGGCATTTCAGAACGAATTAGCTACTGAAAGGTCAAATAAGGCCTCCTGAAAGGCATTGTCTGTCTGATCCCTAGTTACCAACCCATGGCTAAAAGGGTGGTGAGCAGTGACATTTGTAGTAACGGTACTGGATTACACTCTCTCATCCTTGTTTGAGTACTGCCTTCTGGCACGCCTAGCTGCTGACTATCAAGTTGACCCTGGCGCCATAACACTGTGAGAATAAACACACACACCCTTTCTGGGCCTCTCTGCCCCTTTTAACATGTGCTTCTCATGAAGTATAGTTGCATTTTATTTTAAACCATCGCATGTCCTACTAATCCACCTTCCCTGGTTTTTCCACTCACATCCACAGACCCATGCCTGCCTGGGTACCCAACCCAACCTCTCCAGCAAATTTGCTTAATGAGGAACATACTAATGAACATCCTGGAGCCTTAGCTGTTGCTATGGGAATGGCTGCTGCCACCACGATATAGATAGTGTCCGTCAAAAGCCTTTCAATGCACAGTGTGCTTAACCCTTGGATCCCGGCAGTTCTGCAAGGGCTGGAGAGTTAATATCATGCTGGTGGTCGAATTAATCATTCACAACACAGAAACGGACCACAGTTCAGCACAGCTCCCCTGCACTGGAGAGCTTCACAACTCTTTCTGTCTCTTTGGTGTATATCCGCCAGTAAATATTCAAGGGGGCCTCAAGTATTCATGAGATATGTGAATTTCAACCCAAAAGTCCCTAATTAGTCTCAAACCAGTGAATACATGAATGAATGGAAGACTTTCTCGTTGGCTTTCTTGCTGTGATTGTCCTCCTTGTCTGATCTCATTGGAAAGCCGGTTGATACCCATTTTGCTTTTGGTTTGTTTAAAAGGTCCCATATTGTTCAAAGCAGTCTCTTTCCCCCTTCAGCCTTGTTATGTTCAAAGTCTGTTTGTAGGCTTTGCTGCTGATCACATTCCCACTGCAGTAGACACAAAAACTGTGATGTCTCTTTCAATCAATTTTGCAGGCACCAGTTTGAGCTGCCATCCACGAGTTAAGAGACACTGGATGCCACGCTAATAAAGCTATGGCATATCTCATTCATAGGTCACTTAGCATCTGCAGATTCACTGTCATCATTTTTTTTAACCCGTGAAAACCGTTGTTTACACTAATGGCTATAAAATGAATGTGCATTATCAAAAGCCAGTCACCAGAGTAATTTTCTTTATAGTAAAGTTAGAAAGCTTTGCACAAAAGATCACAGGACAACACGCAATGTTCCCTCTAAGCTGCAGAGCCTTGTGAGCAAAAATGCTACTTTGTGAGCTACTGGCATTAAAGTTGTGAGTGGGCGATTTGACTGCTGCATAAATTAGTTTGCTCTGGAGCCCCATCCTTCCTGAGCAAACACAAAAATGTGTGAGCCGGAGGCTAAAAACCTGTGAGCTAGCTCACACTAACTCAGCTTAGAGGGAACACTGGACAACAGTTCATCCAGAGAAATACAAAACAGCATAGCATGGAAGTTATTGACTTGATATTTGATTTCGCTACACAGGAAACTGTGTTTTGTATATCGATCTTTCATAAGATGCATCTCATGACATGCAGAGCTCACAAGTTGGCAATGTGCCTAGTGGACCCTCAACCTTTTCAGTGGAGAAGCTGCAATCTTAGGAGTCAAGGGGAAGTCTCCTGTCACTTTGTTTACAAAGCACCTTCTTTTCATGTGCTTTTGTAGCCCTTTCTGACCCCTGGAAAGCTCATTTTGAGGGTTCATGGGACCAATGCTCCCCATGCATGCCAATCTCCAGGTGAGGCCTGGAGACCTCCCGCTTTTACAACTGATCTCCAGCTGACAGAGATCAGCTCCCCTGGAGAAAATGGCTGCTTTGAAGGGTGGACTCTATGGCACTGTACCATGCTGAGGCCCATCCCCTCCCCAAACCCCACCTTCTCCGGGGTCCACCCCCAAAGTCTCCAGGTATTTTCTAACCCAGACCTGGCAAAATGCTCCCTCTAAGGTGAGGAGTCTTGTGAGCAAAAATTCTACTTTGTGAGCTACTGGCATTAAAGTTGTGAGCGAGCAATTTGGCTACTGCATAAATTCATTTGCTCTGGAGCCATCCCTCCTGAGCTAAGGCAAAAATGTGTGAGCTGGAGGCTAAAAAACTGTGAGCTAATTCGCACTAACTCAGCTTAGAGGGAGCAGATGGGCTCATACAGAAGAATACCTATATGGGTTGTAAAAGGAGGCTGGAGTGTTAAGGAGGAGGACATGAAATTGCTGTTTCTTCCCAGGGCTGCTTTTAAAAAAAGAGGGGGGGGGGTGCCAGAATTCTCAAGAGGGAAATGAAGTTTTCAATCTGTATCCTGAAAAGTCATGAACATTTAAAAAATAATTTTGACGAAGAGGTTCTGGAACTCCGTTCCAATGCGTTCCCCCAGGGGGGAAAGCCCTGCATCTTCCTCTTCCTCAAGAAGAAGAGAAGAAGAAGAGATTGGTGGAAAGAACTGCAGGAAAGGAGAGGAACATGGGGGAGATTCCATGATGTGCCTGTTGCACACGGACGATAGAATCCTTCTCAGCGTGTTTTGAAATCAACCCTATCCTGTTTGAAAATCCCCTTTTCTTCATGAGCCGAGCGTCCCACGTGCTTACACTGATTATTTGTTCACTTTAATGAGCAGTGTTTCGAGTGGTCTTTCATATGTGCCATTGTTGACATTCGGCATGAAGGCTTGGCGCTCTTGGGCGCACGCTCACAGTTTACTAGGGCGATTCAATGATGTACATCATTGGAACATCAACGGCCAGGTCATTGTCATTTAAGATTGGAACCTTGTGGTTTTTTGTGTGGTTGGTAGCATGCATCTATTAAAACCTCTCTTCAGGTTCATGCTCTGAACTAGCTATAGTTGAACTATAGTTACCAGGTGTCAATGTGAAACCAGGCAAGATATTTGGAATCCAGTTAAGAGCACTTGATGAATGCAGTCTTGGGAGTAAGGCAAGCAAAATGCACAACAGAGACAAGCCATGCAGTTCCTCCCCATCCTCCTCCGGTAGGACTGGGATAACCAAGGAATGCATTTCTTTTGCAAGTTATTTTCTCCATTGGGTCAGTTAGGAAAATGGTGGACAGCTTCAGTCTAATATACAAACACTGACCCCACAGGTATGCTATAGCAGAAGAAAGTGTTCCCCTTGGCACGTTCTGTAGTGTACTTTCAAAATGAATTGAAACCCAGCAGTCCGAAAGCCGCTCGGGGCAATTAGGTAAATGGGTACCTGTCCGTAGGAGGACAGGGGGGTACCCCTCCCTCGAAATCGGGCTCCAGCCAAGCGAGGAATCGAGAAGCGGCGGCGACATGGCGGCGGTCAGCACGGAGGAGATGAAGAGAGGCAGCAACATCCCAAGGAGGCGTTTGGCTCGGCAGCTGATGACGTGGCCAGCAGGAGGACGTCCGGAGCCGCAAGGACGTTGTGACGCCCACCGCGGCTGCGCACCAGGGCCCATAACCAACAGCCCCCGAGAGGAGTGGCCAGAGAGCTGAAAGAACAACGGAGGCCGCGGAAGACACACCGGAGAAAAACTGGAAGAAGTCGCCCACTCGCCGGATAAACGAACGATCAGAGCCGGGAGGGTACCTGGTAGGGCTCCCCCCACCCCAGACGTACTGTGGCCATAGTTAGGGTTTCTGCATAGGTCTCTGCACCATGCACCGTGTAAGCCGCTCAGAGCCCTTCAGGGGTGAGCGGGGTACAAATTGAAAGTATAAATAAATAAATAAATAAATTTCACGTGCAGCAGTTGTTTGTTTGATAATGCTGTCTGACAAGAAACAAATGGCAGACAAAACCGAAATATACAGAGAAACTTTGTGAGTGACAAGCCTGACAGTCTACTTGCCTGGGAATGCGGCCTTGTTTTGGAACTGTGCAGAATAGGTACCCTTTTAACAGCACTGCAGGATGTCTTTTTCTTTTCTTTTATGGAGGAATACCCATGAACAATATTTTCCTAGACTGGAACAGCCACAAGGAGCTTACATATTGATGTAACTTATTTGTAGCAATATGGAACATGAAACCTGGTATTGGAATCAGCGCTTACTGGAAGATAAGTTATAAGGCAGAAAGAGGGGAGAAATGCACTCTTCAATTACTTTATAAAAGGGTCAGTTAAAGATTTAGACTTCTCCTGAAGCTTCAAAGTGCATAAAATCCATGTCTGTCAAGGAGACTTTATTGTTCCAGTGGAGAATTCAAGGTAAAGGTAAAGGTTTCCCTTGAGCCAGTCGAATCTGACTTTATGGATGCAGTACTCATCTCTGTTTCCAAGCTGAAGAGCCAGCGCTGTCCAAAGAAATTTCCATGGTCATGTGGCCAGCATGACTGGACGCCGAGGCACACGGAATGCTGCTACCTTCCCGCCGTTGTATCTTTAAGATCATTTGTTGGGGTTGCTTTTTAATCTATGCTGTATGCAATACTAGTCCCCCCCCCCCAATAATCTATTTAAAAAAGAGGGGATCACCTTAAATTTGCCTACAAGTTACAGTTATGTCTAATAATAAAACTATTTGGAGGTATAACATTGTGGGGCATCTTCCTTTCCAGTAAATACAGTAGTGATACTCAGAGATACCCAATAAACAGAATTTATATTTAGTAACCATTGGTACTGGCAGTCTTGAAACGTAATCTCTTGAGGTCTGAAACATTGAGAAGACTCCCCTGTTATTACTTTTTAGATGGATTCCCTGCTTACTGCTAATCCAAACTGTTTCCTATGGAGAGAAAAAGAAACAGAACCTTTTCCTATGTTCTTTGCGAAGTGATGTGTCCGTGCTGGCCTGGTGTTCCTGATTTATATCTCTCCCATCCAAAATGCTCCATTGTCCTTTCCTAAATACATGTTTCCTTGTGACTATCAACGCAATTTGTTTCTGATTTTCAGGCCCACCAAAATAATAAAAGGTGTAATTTGCTCTTAAAAGTTTTCATTCCCAAGTGCTCTTTAAAAAAGAAAATAAAAGAAACTCTACTCTGTTTGGGATTAGCACCGTCATTTAATTTATAAGTGTTGCTGTAGCCATGCTGCTAGTAATCATGTTAATGAGTAATGTAAGCAATTGAGGCAGCTAATCAATGTATCAGGGATGAAATCTTAATTAAAAGGGTATTTAACTGTAGGAAATAAGAGCTTTATATAATTTCATTTATAGCAGATGTATTGACTGTTTGGTAGAATGTAATTGTTTCATGTTGATGGGGTTTTTTTTAATTCCAATACAAAGCCAAAAATAAAGAGATATGTTTTACTGTCTATTTTCTTTGCCCTTTAAACTACATTTCCTCCTCTTCCTCTTCATGTGCAGAAGAGCACTTCAAAAGGCCTGTGCAATGTTTTATGTAATTAAAAAAAAAAATCGATTACATACAGTTGTTTTGAAAAGCTACTGATATATGGTGCTTACATATTAATTTCCTCAAGGTTAAATATACAGTGTAAGCTCACCATTTGGCCACTGACAACAGGCAAAGTGTTATTCCCCACACTCAGTCCCCCACCCTGGATGATTTGAGTAGTGGGAGAAAACGGGAGAGGGGTAGCATTGATGGTGATACTCTAAGGATTTCCTCATTCTCTATGGTAAGGACAACAGAGGTTGGAGGGATTCCTAGAGTGTTACTGCGAAGTGATGTCACACACACACACACACAACCTCCACCCAGAAGTGACATCACATTCTCCATGTCACTCTAGGAATTTCCCCAGTCTCTTTAAATGTGACATCACATCCCCTAAAACTCAACCTCCCCGAAAGCAGTGCCCTCAAAACATCCTGGGATTGCTGGCACAGAGCTGGCAACTCTAAGTACTACACACACACACACACACACACACACACACAGTATATATATGGATTATTTGTATTATGCCCAGTTTTTTCATTGATTTCAAAGTTTGTTTTTTAAATTAAAACCATAAAATTTGGAAGGGTATACAAAATTAAAACCATAAAATTTGGAGGGATATACAAAAGATGCCTGAAAGTATTTCAGTTCGAATTGTGTACACTGAAGCAGAATGTTCTGCTCAACTAGGCTGTCTCTCCAGATGGACCATGCTAGATGTATCACAGAGAGATGAAACCTCTCAAAGTCCACTTTTGGGAGGAGGGGGCCTGATGGGCAAGTAATACAGTTACAAAAAAGATAGTAGTCCTTTTGGCTCAAATAAAGAGGAGAACATGAGGTGAAGGGTGAAAAGGGGGGGGGATGAGTTTTCTTGATCATACCAGGGGTCATTTTGTAGAAAAAGAGGTGCAGGAGCTCATTAGCATAACTCATTAGCATAACTTATTTGCATATGCCACACTCCCTGACATCACCGGAAGTGTGTCAGAAGGCAACACCCACCACTCAGGCTCCACTGAACTGTTTTGGATTGCTAGCTATTGGGGGGGGGTGAATGTACAGATTTGTCCTCACAGAGGGGAGAGAGCTTGTACCTGAATAAAACTTGGTCTTAAAGGTGCTACTGGACTGTTTTGGACTGGGGGGCCGGGGGGAGCTCCACAACTTACCTAGCTGCTTCTTGCTCTGACTGAGGGCTGCTGGGAGCAGGGGGTGGGGCTTGTCGCATGTGCCCGCCCCCTGGGCTCTTTACTGCCGGAGCTCTGCTCCTGTGTGCTCCTGTAGGAAATGACCCCTGACCATGGCAATGCCCACATGAGACCTTCCAGATATCTTAAACTGCAATTAAAAAACAATTGTGGAGTGACCCAGTATGCATGCATGGATCTGCTTATTGATGCGTTTAGTAGGCAGAGGTCTTTTTTTGCACAAAGGTGGAGCAAGCAGATGAGGGGAGGTAAACCCCAATCCTCCCACTTTGCCTCATTGCACAGTTTGTCCATTTAGAGCTTTGTTTTCCTTCTAAGCTAGTCTGCAAGTTACTTGCCTCTACAAGAAAGGTGTGTTCTCCTGTCTGCCTGAAATCTGGGTGAGAGGATCCCTGGAGTGAGGGCTACAGTTGCTGAGGATTCCATCCTTATTGGTCAGAACGCAGAAAAGTTACAGAGGTGGAGATCTGTTTGCCATAGAAACCAAATGGGAATGTCCTTTAGATACAATAAACTAAAACAGAAGGGAGAGGAAAAAAATAACAACCCAGCAAAATGGTTAGATTTTTATGGAAACTTCGCTTTCAAAACCTTCTGCTTCTACATCCTCAATTCCCTTAAAGTATAAAGAAATCATAGCGATATTTTAAGCTATACAATTACCCTGTCCATGTGTCAGTTCATGTGTCAGTTTTGCGTTTAATAGTTTAAGTTAAAGTTTAACTAGTCTGCATCTTTATAGATCAGTATTTGAAACATGATTTCTACTAATAGAATGTCTCATAAGATGTACTTACCTTGTAGAGATCTGTATTATTGAAGCTGATTTTCAATGAGATTTATATTTGTATGCAGTGTTATATGGAAAATTTATAAAATAAAATATATTTTTTTAAGTTAGGTACTCGAAGGTTGGGTGAGTGGGTGAAATGATAGAGGTTTACAAAATTATGTATAGGATAGAGAAGGTAGAGAAAGAAGTACTTCTTTTCTCACATTACCAAAACTCACGGGCACTCAATGAAATTGATGAGCTGTAAGCTTAGAACAGATAAAAGGAAGTACTTCTTCAGCCAAAGAGTCATTAACACATGGAATTCACTACTGCAAGAAGTGGTGGTGGTGGTGGTGGCTGCTACAAGCATAGACAGCTTCAAGAGGGGACTGGATAGACGTATGGAGCAGAGATCCATCAGTGGCTATTAGCCACAAGGTATAGGTGGAACACTATGTCTGGGGCAGTGATGCTCTGTATTCTTGGTGCTTTAAAAATACAGGCACATTCAGCCCTTGAAGTCATGAATATTTGGACTAAGAAGTCCTGAATCTATATAACATGAGATATAACAACAACTCCAAACCCATCATAATACCAAATAAGCAAACAACAAAAAATAATAATTAACAAAGTGAGCTCAATCTCAACCCGGATAAAATTCCTGTGCCTGTCATCTTTCAAAAAGTTGTAATTGCAGGATTCTTTTTGATGTTTTGAAAGACTTGTGTGTCTGCAATATGGCTCCTGATATTCAGTGATTGAATGTTGGAGGGGACAGGCAACTAGTTAGTGTCAAGTGGACACATTGTGCCTGTTCTCATTAAGTGGCATTTCAGCTTGATTTAGAACAAATAAATTCATCTATGCAGCAGCACGGAGTGATCCAGCAGTGTAACAAAGAATTTAGGATGACATATCATGAGTTTGATTGTCACACCAGTTTAGCCTTCATGTGCCACTAGTACCGAGACAATCTCTGTTTTTGATCCTATGACCTGCCTTAATTAAGCCATTTTTATTACTTAAAGTGACATTCTATAAGTGAACATTGAAAGGTAACTTCTAGGTCTATAAACAAAGTCAATATCAAAGTCTTTATCATTAAAAATGGAATTGCTATGTGGCTTCACCATGCTGGAATTTAATTCAAACTTTTCAAAGTCTCTCTCCCTACATATCTTATCACCTGCAAAGCTAAACGGTCTTGACTCTGTGGGAGAAGGAGATGTAGGAAACACATCTGAAAGGACAAAGCAAGCAGAATCTAACTCACTTTGACAAGTGCAGTAACTTCTTTTGGCTAGTGTTTTGACATCTTGACCAGAAGACAGATGGTATGGTGGTGCTGAATCGATCAACACTGTCCTTGGACCTGATCCACAGACTTGTGCACAGAGACACTGGTTGCATGTGTGCTGCAGCAAAGTGGAGATTTTATAGATGAATGTGTTAAACAAATGAACACCACTTCAGAGAGTGGTTGTGTTGGTCTGCAGTAGAACAACTAGATTCGAATCCAGTAGCACCTTAGAGACCCACAAGATTTGGGGGTTAAGAGCTTTGGAGACTCGAAGCTCCCTTCGTCTGAAACCTCTCTAACAAAAGGAGCCTTAACTCTTGAAAGCTCTTACTCCAAAAAAAATGTGGCTCTCCAGGGCTCTTTTTGTAGAAAAAGCCCAGCAGGAACTCATTAGCATAATTGGCCACACCCAACAGCAGGAACTCATTAGCATATTAGGCCACACCCCTGACAGCACAGCTCATTAGCACATTAGGCTGCACCCCCATGTTACCAGAAGTGTGGTCATCCAGCCACACCCACCTTTTGCTTCTTATTCTGTTTACCTTGTTTGTTGTCAAAGACCAGGGCTTTTTTGTAACAGGAACTCCTTTGCATGTTAGGCCACACACCCCTAATGTAGCCAATCCTAATGAGTTTCTGCTGTTGGGTGTGGCCTATTATGTTAATGAGTTCCTGCTGGGCGTGGCCAACTCGGGAGCCAGCCGGAACTCCGTTCCTGTGCGTTCCTGCCCAAAAATAGCCCTGTGGCTCTCTAAGATGCTACTGGACCTGAATCATTCTAGAGGAACACAGGGGTCAGCTCTGTAAGCTGAGGGAAAAGATGGCTTTTCAAAATTCTAAATTAAAACCATCCATGTTTAAAATAAAACCCTATTAACCTTCTCCCACAAAGAAGATGCCTATGGCTCTGATCCTAGAAAACAACAGCTTTACAGCCTCTCCTAAAAACTTCTGAGGGTGGCACCCTCTTTACCTCAGGGAGCTTGTTCCATTAAGTGGGAGCCAGGGTTGAAGACCAGTGGGCTCTAGTAGATGCCAAGCGGGCAACATCAGATGGGGGACAACTACAAGGTGACAGCTAGAGGACTGTGACTAGAAAAAGTGAAAACAAAATGAGTAACAGCCAAATCCCCATGTTCTGTTGTCATACTGTGTGGATGGATGGACAGATGGACAGACAGACAATGATGACAGATGATCCCTGGCCCCCAGACAGAGTTCATAGTGGCAGACAAAGAAACAATGCCATCTCCACACCTTGGGTGGTTCCTCTTCTAGTCAGTATCAGCGTGGTGTGGAATTCGACCACGTGGATGTTTCTCCCATTCCGCCATGGTAATAGATAAACACACGGCTCTCAAGTAAAAATGAAATACAAAGGGGCACTATGTGGATTTTAATGCTTATTAAAAGGCAATGTGAAAAGAAATTGTATTGGTGGTATTATGAGGATTCATAATTATTCAAGGCTGTGTGTAACTGTAACAATGCCACTATATTGTCTAACATATCTGATGTAGAATCTGTTATATGTCATAGTTGTGTGGTGTTATATAAAAAAGAAGCCTGTGAATTTCACAAAATGCAGATATTAGCATTCACTTATATGTGAAGTGTCTGAAGGATATCCTTCGCAGTTTAACCATTAGTACTTTTTCCAAGGAGTAACGATGATCCATAACACCCATATTTACCTGAAAGACAGACAGCCCTGACTGTAAGATGACACCCTAAATAAAGGTTATACACAAATAGTGTATTATCATCCATGACTGTGACTTTTCTGTGATTTTAAGACAACTTAATTTTCTTGATGGAACTCCGGAAGGGGGGGCTAGATAGTGTGGTATAGTGGTTCAGAGTAGTCAGGGCCGGCCCGAGGTTGTCCTGTGCTCTAGGCGAGCACAGATGCCAACCTCCCGGTGGGGCCTGGAGACCGTGTGTGGGGTGTGTGTGTGGGGGGGCGGCGGCACCCTCTGTGTGTGTGTGTGTGAGAAGGAATAATAACTGCAAATTGGGGGGTTGGAGGGACACGGTGGGGCTCCCCCCCACCTCCCAAGACACGCCCTCTCGATGGGGGGGGGAGAGGAAGAGAAGGTCTCCTTTATCCTCCCCCCCACTTTCCTGTATCAAGGAGAGGCACGGGGGGAAGGAAAGCGCTGCACCCTGCCCACGCTGGCCAGGCGCGCCGGCGGCTGCCCCTGCCTCCACCTCCGCCCCCTCGCTTGCTCCTCCACCAGCCAGCTACAGCACCGCGCCCTGCCCACGCGGCAGCCAACAGAGCTCATCCCAGGCCCGGCGCTCCTCCCAGCTGCTGGCCAGGAGTGTCAGCGGCCGCCCCTGCCTCTCCTCCCGCACCCTAATGGCCGGCTCTCGCGCTCTAGGCAAAGGCCTAGTTCGCCTAGCGGGCGAGCCGGCCCTGAGAGTCCCTCGCTTGCTCCTCTGCCAGCCAGCTACAGCGCCATGCCCTGCCCACGCTGCAGCCGGCAGAGCTCCTCCCAGGCCCGGCGCTCCTCCCAGCTGCTGGCCAGGAGCATCAGCGGCCACCCCTGCCTCTCCTCCCGCGCCCTAATGGCCGGCTTGTGCTCTAGGCGAAGGCCTAGTTCACCTAGCAGCTGAGCCGGCCCTGAGAGTAGTGGACTTTAGTCTGGAGAACCAGGTTTGATTCCCACTCCTCCCCATGAAGCCTGCTGGGTGACCTTGGGCCAGTGACAGTTCTCTCAGAACTCTCTCAGCTCCACCTACCTCGCAAGTGCCTGTTGTGGGGAGGGGGAAGAGAATGTGATTGTAAGCTGCTTTGGAAAAGGTAGAGAAAAGTGGGGTACAAAAACCTACTCTTCTGCTTCTTCTAGCTTTCCTTTGTGTTTCATAGCAGAAGTAGGACTTCACATATTTGGTCTGATCTGATAGGAGTATAGTTCTCTGGAAATGGTTTGTGTTCTCTCTAGTTTTGATAAGGATGGGGACTGCAACTCATCCCCACACTTAAACTTCCACTGGATGCTGCAGCTGTCATGACATTTCTGCAAGTATGAAGAGATCTACATACTATAACAAGAAGTCCATGTCACCGCTGAGAAGCTTCAAGCAGGGGAGCTCCACTGTTTTTATGTATTCATTGTCAAGAATGGATCGAAGCTGCACGTTGCTTGCTTGTCTCACTGGATGCCTCCTCTTGTCCATAGTTCAAACTCAAGTCTCTGGTGGCTATTGCATGGCACCAATGCTTTCTGAATTGCAACAAATTTCCTCTGAAATGTTAACCTGATGTGTATGCTACCATTCCACCCCCTCCCCCAAAGTTTACTCCCCAGATTCTCCACCTTTCCTTTTCAAGATACTTCCATTATTTATCAAGGTCTCCATATAAATATTAATCACCCCGACATAAAAGCACAAGAAAAACCCACGAGGAGAGGCCACGCTTTGTTCTAGAACTTAAAGAGGTTTGTGGAGATGATGGAACCCTGCTGTGGTCTCTCAAGAATACGTTGGGGTTTCCAAGTTTTTTAAGTGGATCTTGGCAAAAATGAGGTGGTTTGCCTGGATAACAGGTCTCTTTACACAGTTCACTTCAGAATCGAGCCCAGAGAAGTTTGCCCATTGCTCGCTGCAATAAAAATAGGTCAGAAAGTTTTGCATTCAGCCCAGTAACATAAAGTGCAATCCCGGCATCACTCTGGACAAATCGATGGCCTTCAGTGGGCTTAGACTAGAGTAACTCTGCATATGCTTTCACTTCCCAGTCCAGCTGAGGAAAAGAAGGGGGACAGGCAGGTAGGTGAGTGAGGAAGCAAGCTAAGTAACAGAGAGGTTACTGTTATCATGAGAGGGAGGGCAGGAAGGGTTGTCCCAGTGCTTAGTTCTTGTGGCCCTTTCTTATAAGCCCAGGGAAATGCTGATCGCCACTTTAGGGTCAGGAAGCAATGATCTCCAGGCCAATTTGGCTGGGGATCCTGGAGGTTTTTTGCCATCTTTTGGGCGTGTTATTCGTGCTTCAACATGCCTCAATCCCAGCTCAGCCAGCACTGTGTCCTGCTTCTGACAGAGTGGTACAATTTCTTGACCCACTCACCTGGCTCTGAAGCCAAAGGCATGGGTTCCTAAGATCCTTCACTATAAGGCCCCTTGACCCCTTACAGGAAGAATATCTTCTTGGTGCCGCAAATTGATTTGAGCTTACAAGGCCATTATGAGCTACTTTCAGTCATTTCCTTGTACATAAGTATTTAGTAACCCTTCTGCTATTCTACAGAGTAGTAGTACACCGCCGAATCAAAACCTTTCAGGAAGACAGAGGTGGGGTCATTAAAGAGCAATATCTGCAAGTCGAAGACACTGCTGCAGGAGAGTAAAATTGAGCAAGTAACTGAGTTCCAGACTAGATCCAAATTGATTTAGCAAATTTAATTATTTAAGCAACCACACTTCCACATTAGCACATTCATCTTAATAGTTCTTCTGTGCTGGCTTCAGCTTCCCAGCCGTTCCTGCAGTGTTACATGGGCAATTTCATTGCTCCTCAGGTTACAGAAGAACAAAGATCCATTGTCATGGCTTCTTTCTTCTAGAACGTTTTAAAAACTAGAGCCAACATGGAAACTAAAGGTAATCGAATTTATTTATTTATTGAATTTCTACCCTGCCCTTCCAGCCAAGGTCGGCTCAGGGCACCTTACATAAAGACATTGTTTACAATATAACATAAAATATAAATTAAATTAAAACCATATAATGCAATGCAGGAAACCTTTGGAAGCATATATCTTAATTTTTATATTTCATTAAAGCACTTTGCAGGAAATCATGCTGCTAAAGAACAGTTCTTGAAGTTATATTTATTGTGATGTTAGTAGCTATGATGTAGCTGTGGGGTTTGTGGAAGTGCATGCAGTATACAAGGAGGGGAGATTCAACCCTTCCCTCTATGTCATTTCCCTCATCTAAAACTGATTCTGCATTGGCTTTTACCTCTGTTGTTTTATGAAACCCACGTTGGAACAGAAATTCCCCTCTGCATTGCATGCTGCTTTCACCTTCTTTGATCATCGGATTTTATGGTACCCTCTACAGTCCATGCCGCTTTCGCTTTCTTTGATCATCGGGTTTTATGGTACCTTCTGCATAGATTTATGGCTGTTCAGGGGTGACTTTGCAGTCAGTACCGCATTGCCCAGAGGTATTTGAATGTGGTTTTGAGGCTTCCCCCTCCTGGTTGAGAAAATGTGGAGCCAATGCTAGATGCAGAATCGCCCTAAATAACTACCAATTCTACCTCTGAAGCTGCTGTTTGCCTCAAGGAGGCAGCGGGGATCCTACAAATACCCATTCGAAAGAATAAGGAAGATCTCATCAAGGATCTTCCACCACCGTGATGTCTAGTATGGCCCCGACAAACTGGCTGTGGATTAATAATGACCTCCCTCTTAGCTCTTTAATATTCCAGAAGTTTTCTCTTTGCGGCATTCCGCCTCTCCTTGATTCTGAATTAACTAGGGCAATGTCTATATTTGTAAAAGTTATTCTAAAATTGGCTTGTGTGCTGTTTGTAACAGATTTCCTTCTGATCAATGTATTTACCTTCTGAGCATTTGCATTGATTAAACATTCCATCAGCATTTTGTGTGTCATGTTTTAGTTATGAAAACGTACACATAGGCAGTGGCTCACCGAGAGAGCATCTGCTTTGCATGCAGGGGGTCCCAAGTTCAACCACCAGCATCTCGAGTCTGAACAGACAATACTCACTCTGATGGACCAAGAGTCTGGTTTAGTGCGTGCGGCGCGCGCTCCGGGATCCACCCGGGAGTCCCCCGCTGCGGAGGTAAGTTACACTTGGCAACCCTATCCCAAGTTCAACCACCAGCATCTCCAGATAGAAGTATAAAGTAGTTGGTTAGGCGAAAGAGCTGCACCTAAGACCCCCAGAGAGCCACTGCGAGTCTGAACAGACAATACTCACTCTGATGGACCAAGAGTCTGGTTTAGTATAAGGCAGCTTGGTGTGTTCATGTCTTCATTTCTGTGCAGTGGTTAATAGATGGGGGGGGGGACCCACAGACAACATTTTAATTCTGGGCATACCAAACATCTGCCTCTTGTGAGGTCCGCATGTGGACTGAACTGAGACCCTTTCTGCTATCTGCCTGAAACTGGTGGGGATCCTGTGAGGTGCAGAATCTCTGAGAATGTTGTACCAATTGCATGGGTAGCAAAGATGTTAAAAGACATGATTGCCTTTACTTGTCCATAAAATTACTTTCTCCTGCCTCTGAGGAATCTGGTGGTGAGGGGTCCCTTGAAGATATGATCTCTAAGGTTCATCCCAATTGAATGGAAAACAAATAAGGTACAGCCAGAACGATCTTAGTGATGGAAACTAAAGGTAATTGAATAACGAATATTGCAATAATGAAATGAAAATTCCAAACGAAACCATGCAACTTGGTCTAGCTTGATCTTGGTCACCAGTGGTTCTCTCCAGAGCAGTGGCCCATCAGGAATTTCACCAGAAAGTTAATGGGCTAATCCATCCCTGATTGGTTGCATAGGCTCGTATGGGATTGGGGGAGACTCAGACTGTTTCCGCATTGTAAAATTTCCCCGCACCTGCAGCTCTAACTATCCATGGCTTTCTCTCGTTTCCACAGTTGTTTTCCCTCTCTCAGGCACAAAAATGTACTTTCTCTTCTCTTGCTGCATGGCTTTCTAATCCACAGTTTCCAGGAAGTTTCTCCCCCCCCCCCCAGCAGTGATCCTGCGTCAGTCTAGTGGGGAAATCCTTCCCATCTGGCATTTTCCTGTCCCAGCTTCACCCTTACCCCCTTCCCATTCTCCCCTTCCCATTTGAATGTACTGCCCTCCAATCTCATGTTTCCACAGCATAGTTTCCAGTTAATCAGCTTGCCACTCCCATCACTTCGTTTTATAAAAACTGTCTTTGCTAATTGCAGCATTACGATATTGATATTTCGTTACTATGTAACTTCTCACCGAAGTATGCTTGCATCAGATGATACAGTTGCTCTGTTGTATTACAGCTAGATTGCAAGCATTCGCTGATAACAGAGATTTTAAGAGAAGAGTTTCAAGAGAGCAGAGAAAGAAACTCCCCCCCCTTTTGTAGCTTCTGTGACCATTTCTATGCAACAATGTAACCTACAGCTTTAAACCAGTGAAAATGCCTTTTGGCCAAGAGGATTTCTGTGAATCTGACGGACTTAGAAGATAATTGCTCCCTCTTTAGCTCCACATAATTTCTGACACCATGCAGTATTTAAGAAGCACTGGGGAGTTGGGCTCGACAAAGAACGAACGTTCATTGCTGCTAATTAACTGCAAATACAAACATTCGGCTTCCAATATTTTACGGTTGGCATTGGAACACGCTATCCACACATCACAGCTTCCTGGATATTAAAAGCAGAGCAGAGCAAACCTTCCAAACTAGAGATATGTGGGTGTCATTCCTGTAATCAGTTATGGGTGGGGTTGCCAACTCTGGGTCGGGAAATGCCTGGAGATTTGTGGGTGGAGCCTGGGAAAGGGGGCATCTCAGCGGGTGATAATACTACATAGTCCACCCTTCAGCGCTGCCAGTTTTTTCTGTTATCTGGAAATCAACTGTAATTCCTGCATATATCCAGGTCCCACTGGGAACTTGGCAACCCTAGTTATGAGGTAATCAGCTATGCGGATTGTGTACCGGTATGAATTGCCATCCTCAAAGGTTCCCACTGTCGTGAGAAGAACACTAAAACAAACACTCTCAGGTCTGCAGAGATGGACGGTAGAAGCCCCAGTGTTGCATTCCAGGAAGAGGGGTGAGTTTTGTCATCCTCTATGGCCTAGCTAAAGGAAACTGAAATCTCACTTTGCAAGTTGGTCAAACGGTCAGAAAATCCAGGATGAACAATAGTTAATTTTTCTGCTGTGGAGCTCTAAAATCCTTATCCAGACTTTTGAGGTTGGATTGGTGGGGCCTGGCTATCTCCTGGAGTTACCACTGAACTCCAGACTGCAGAGGTCGGTTCCCTGGGTGTTGTGTCCGCTGACCACCACCAGGGTTCCAGTGAATACCCCAGAGCTTGACTCTGGGAGAACAATAGGGACTAGGCTCCTAGTCCCTACACTGGGGGAACCAATGGAACCGTGGCGGGAGATTCAAACCCACCAACGGGACCCAGGGGTGCGTCCCCAGGAGTGAATATAGTTGGCCAGCCGGCCGTTAGTGGTTGTTCTTGTTGTGTACCAATAAAGCGTGCAGTATACCATGCAGCCTTGTGTCCTTCATCCATGCGGCTAACCCACTACACAACACTGGGAGAAAATGGCTCCTTTGTAGGTTGGATGCCATGACAAGATACCTCACTGAGGCTGCACCCCTGACCAAACCTTGCCCTCCCCAGGCTCCACCCCCAAATCCCCCATCTGTGTGTATCACAATACTAATGTTTAAGGCAAGCCCTGCCAGGATGTGTCATCATATACCCATTCCAAGGAGAGGAATATAAAGGTCTTCTTGTTGTAAATAGAGAATTAGGTAGCCTTACCTTTTTCAGTTTCTTTTTCCTACTGTTCTGTCTTTAAGGACCACCTTCTCCCATAAGATCCTATCTAGCCACTGCAGTCATCTTTGGAGACCTTGCTTTGGGTGCTAGATGGGTAGAAAACTGTGTAAGGACCTTCTTGGTTATGGCCCCAAATTGTGGAATTCTCTCCCTAAATTGTGTGGAAAGGCAGCCTAAAAAACATTTCAGATTAAAAATAAAATAAAAAGCAGTGTTCTGTCTTCTAATTAGTTCCCAATTATCTGGGTTTGATCTTAATGGTCTTAATTAATTGAAGGCCCATTAGGCCTGGTTTGCATCTCTTTAATTCAGGAAGAACAAAAAATCAAATCAAAATACCTTTAATGGCATAATAAAATACACAGCATGATAAAATATGAGCAAGAAGGTATTACAGAGACAACAAAATAAAGCTAATCTTACAGAGAGCTTGTGTCTATCTTTGACCACTTCAGCCACGAATGTAGCAACTGAGCTGTGATGTCTGGGTTTGTGGTATTTTAATAAACGTCATATTATGTCGCTATTAATACAATGTTTGGGGTATAGTGGAGAGGAAAGGAGTTTCATACATGGACCTGTATGCAATTGGATTGAATCTATCAATTTTAAAGGACAGATAACATTTCCTTTCATGGAAAGGGACTTTGTTATACCCACCAGTTAATATTTTTGAAGGGAAAATATTTAATTGTGCTAGTGCGTACTTCAGGAAGTATGCGTTATGTGGTCTACAGTCCTAAACACACTTACTAGGGATGAAGTCCCATTGAATTCAATTCTGAGTGTACATGCTTAGGGGGATTGAACTACTGGATATGTGTTTACTGTTCACTTGATAGCTATGTGCACATAATGTCTCTGCCGATCTCTCGATCAGATATTTTTAGGGTATCCCAAACACAAATTTGCCGACATCCATCCATTATTCCCCTGCATCTGCCATTCTTCTCCTTAATCCCTGTTCTATGCATCTTGCCTATCCTTTCTCCCTTCTCTTGCTTCAAAATATAGGTGTACCTCTAAGCACACCTTAAAAGTGAACAATGGAAATGAACTTCCATTGGTTAGCATGAAGACCTGAGTATCTTTGAATATATATATATATCCCCCTGAAGCAAACAGCAATTTACAAGACTTATCAGGATACTTTGAGCTGCAATCTTCTGACTGCTTACACAGTAGTTCAGTGTAGGGCAGGCACTTTTAAGACCAGAACCTTCTGCTGAAATAGATTAGTTTGGTTGCTCCGTGCGCCGAGCCTCTGCCTCGTGGGACTGTTTCTTAGAAAGATTAATCTCTGTTTCAATATGGCAAATGCTAATCTTTACTCTGTCCCCACGCCTGAGTTTGTATAGTTCTTTTTTCCTCCTCCCTCTTTGCCCTTCCACTTTTTTGCAGCCACCCTGCCTGCCGATTTGCAGGCAGACACGGTAGACAGAAGCAGCCTGATAGATTTCTGTGTCATATGATAACATTACGGAAAGTTGCTTGCAGTAGATGGACAGTGGGGTAATACATCCCTTTTCCTGATGCTGCAGAGATAGCGTTGTACCTCATCGAGTTTTTAAAGTGGTGTGGTCCTCTGATATGATTGATCAGCACTCTGGAAAGGTGTCAAATGATGTATTCTTTGGCAGGAGTGTGGGACCAGAATCAAGAGCCCTACAGTTCAGGGTCGGACTAGGAGTTGTTTCTTTTAATGATCCATATCTAGGTTCCCCTGAACCACTTTGCAGTCCCGGCAGCCAGACAGAAGCTGTGGGGCACTGATTGCCCAAGTGCCACAGGGACCTGATTTGGATGAAGGATCAGGGCCAGTGTTCCCTCTAAACTGAGTTAGTGTGAGCCAGCTCACAGGTTTTTTTAGCTTCCAGCTTCCATTTTAGTCTCAGCTCAGGAAGGATGTCTCCAAAGCAAACTAATTGATGCAGTAGCCAAATCGCTCGCTCACAGCTTTCGTGCCAGTAGCTCACAAAGTAGAATTTTTGCTCACAAGACTCCAGGGCTTAGAGGGAGCATTAATCAGGACATGGGGGGGGGGAGTCAACCTTTCCTCCTGCACCAGAGGGGTGCTATTTGCCCTGCTTGGGGGGGGACATACCTTGGGTAGCCAGCTCTTTGCTGGGAAATACCTGGGGATTTGGGGGTGGAGCCTAAGGAGGGTGGGGTTTGGGGAGGGGCTATAATACCACAGAGTCCACCTTCCAAAGCAGCCATTTTCTCCAGGTAAAGTGATCTCTGATCTGGAGATCAGTTGTAATCCCAGCAGATCTCCAACCACTACCCGGAGGTTGGCAACTGTATGTACACCCAGCTCCCTCAGTGGGACAAATAAGGCTCTACTGGGGCTGTTTTAAATTGGCAAAATGATATGGGGGGCAGTTTAAGCCCCTCCTCCCCTCATGCCCCAGAGGCCCATTCCCCGCCGCCGCATTGGGCCCCGGGGGGGAACTCCTCCCCGTCGTGCGCGTCACCTGGAAGTGAGGCGACCACGTCAGGCACGCTGGGGGCAGGGCCACGGCCATCCGAGGGAAAACTCTATGGTTTTCCCTTGTATGGCCGTGCCCCCGCCCCCAGCGTGCCTGGCATCGTCACGTCACTTCTGGGTGACGTGCATGCGGCGCGCATGCGCACACCAGACGCCGGCCAGGAGCCCCCCGCTCCTGGCGAAGATTGACTTGGCAACCCTACTCATGCCTCAGCTGCAATCCAAGTCAGGCCCAACATGTACTTGATTCAGTTCCAGAAATTCTTGTGGTTTCTTCTGACCTGGGACATGTTGTTGCTGATCACTATGCTCCCATAGCAGAACTTCAACAGGAGTTGGCCTCTCTTTGTAAGATCTCCCCCTGCTTCCATCACACCTTACTATCGTCTGGACCTTTGAGTATAAATACCTCTACCAAATGGATCCCATGAACACTTCATACAACTGATGAAGTGAGTGCTTTTGATGGCCTAACGTATGTTAATCTCTAAAGCCCTATATGGTCAGGGACCAGCCTACCTAAGGGACCGCCTTACCCCACATGTTCCCCCAAGGGCACTACGGTCGGGGAGCCGGAACCTATTGGATGTACCGGGTCCCCGGGCCATCAAATTAACCATGACCAGGAACAGGGCGTTTTCGGTGGCGGCTCCTATCTGGTGGAATGAGCTCCCAGAGGAGATCAGGGCTCTGCAGGACCTAGCACAGTTCCGCAGAGCCTGCAAGACGGAGCTCTTCCGCCAGGCTTTCGAATAGGAGCCGCCACCACCACTAGTATACCACCAACGCATCAGTTTACCATCGACGCCCTGGAATTCCTGGAATCCCCGGAATTTCCGGTATATGGACATCTGGATATGGGCATGGACCATCAAAGCCCTAAAAAAAAAATTTTTTTTTTGCATCATGGGCAAGAAGGACTGCCATCTTGTTTTTAGATAGTCCTGTTTTTAGATAGGCTATAAATTGTGATGTATTTTTAATATTTTGTACTGCTTTTATGTTTTATTAGCTACATGCCTGTTAGGCGCCCTGAGCCTCCGGGGAGGGCGGGATAAAAATGTAAATAATAAATAAATAAATAAATGCCATTGGACTCCCATTTTATTTGCTGCTACACGCCAATATGGCTACCCACCTGGAATTAGCTTGGTGCAATGGCTGAAGTGTTTGCACTAGTAATTGGGAGACCCGGGTTCAGATTGTCACTATGCCATGAAGCCTGCTGAATGACTTCAGACCAGTCCCTCCCTCCCTCCCTCTCAGCCTAACCTAACTCAAAGGGTTGTTGAGAGGATAAAATGGAGGAAATAATTGTTTATTTATTTAGATTTTTTTTGACTGCCCTTCCCTATTGTATGGGGCTCTGTTCACAACAATTTGGTTTGTTACAATATAAAATAAGTTAAAACCATAAAATACAATATTTAAAATGTTCAGAAACATTTAAACATTTAAAAAACAAGATGGCCGTGCTAGCATTCAGTCATGGGGGGGAGGTAGGGTTGCCAAGTCCATTTTTTGTTGCGGCGGGGGGCTCCCGGACAGCGTCCAAAGCGCGCGCACATGCCGCATGCACGTCAGCCAGATGTGATGTGATGACGCCGGGCACGCTAGGGGCAGGGCCACAGCCATCTGAGGGGAAAACATAGAGTTTTCCCCTCAAATGGCTGTGGCCCCGCCCCCAGCGTGCCCGGCGTCATCACGTCACCTCGACACACTTCCGGTGATGTCAGGGGGTGTGGCCTTATGACACACTTCCGGTGATGTCAGGGGGTGTGGCCTCATGACACACTTCCGGTGATGTCAGGGGGTGTGGCATATGCTAATGAGTTGTGCTAATGAGTTCCCCTAGCTCTTTTTCTACAAAACGACCCCTGTAAAGAACCATCGCTGGCCTCAACCAAAGGCCTGGCAGAACATCTCTGCCTTACATGCCCTGAGAAACTGTAATAGATCAGACAGGGCACGGATGTCACTCAGCAGAGAGTTCCACCAGGCTGGGGCCAGGGCAGAAAAGGCCCTGAACCTGATCCAGGCCAGCCAGCTATCTTTTGGGCCAGGGTCTACCAGAAGGTTCTTATCCGCTGATCTTAATGCTCTTTGGGGGACATACCGGGAGAGGCAGTCCCGAAGATACGTAGGTCCCTGACCATTAAGGGCTTTAAAGGTAAGCACCAAAACCTTGAATCTGATCCGGTGTTCCACCCGGCAACCAATGCCGTTTGCGCAGCTCTCGACGTATATGTGCCCTCCACGGGGACTGACGTATGCTGCCCTGAGTTGCTGGGAGAAATGAATTCACAATCCTATTTAAATGGAATCAACTGAAACCAGAGCAAAAAAGGAACAGCGGGAATTCTTGCATCATTTGATAGGTGTCCCCCAACACCGATGCATCACAGCATCAGGCAGGCAGCACAATAGGACTGGTGGATTTCTACACATGGCTGGTGAGCACGTTAAGGCTTCACGGGTCCCCAGATGTGCTGGTCTGTGCTCCATCCCAGCATTCCCATTTGTTCAGTCAGGGAGGCAATGCGCTAACTGTCCTGTCGATGGATCTGGATTGCAGGGAGGATTTCAGATTTCTCTGTGTGACGGTCTCCAGAGCGCTGCTTCAGGTGCACTCTACTTCCATCTCTCCCCAGAGTTACATTCATTTTTGGCTTGTGGGTAAGTCACCCAGAAAGAGACAGAGAGAGAGAGAGCTGCACTGGGGTGGGGATGGCATTTTCAGACACTTTGCAGAGGAATTTCATTTCATCTCAGTAAATGCTACAGAACCGAAACCACGCCTTCCTTGAGTTCATCTCACGATACAGTCTCTCCACTGCTCGCACACCTCCCACCATGGCTCAGTTCTTTGAAAAGCACAACCTGAATTTTGCCCATTATCCAAACCTAACTTAGGCAGCAAGCCATGGGATCCCCCCTGAGGCCTTAAAACAACAGTTCAGAAACCCCCATTGGTCAAAGCAGCAGGCATCAGGCATAACAGCCCTTTAATTTTATAGCCCTTTATTTAAGCAGCACTTTGATTCCATAGCAGTAAGCAACCAGTCATTTTCCTAACCTTCTCTAGTTAATATACCGTGGATAAGTCCAACTGCTTTCCAAGTATAGTATGTCTTTCATTAAGAAAGTTTAACAAGTGGGTGTTTGGGTATCATTAAAATATCCACTTCTTAAATCCAATGAGAGATTACATACCAAACTTCTAATTGCCTTGCACACAAGCTAGGAAGATGAAACCTGGCAGAGCCAGACATAGAAGACAATCGCAGAATGTCCCTCCTGCGATATTTTGGGAAGTTGTCGTCCGATGGGTTTTCTGTAGCCAGCTTCATCCAACAAGGGGGGGTCAGCTCCAGAGAATAGGAATCTTGGGGTTTTATTTCCATAAATTCAGGGCTATTTTTGGGCAGGAACGCACAGGAACGGAGTTCCGGCTGGCTCCTGAGTTGGCCACACCCAGCAGGAACTCATTAGCATAATAGGCCACACCCTACAGCAGAAACTCATTAGAATTGGCTACATTAGGGGTGTGTGGCCTATCATGCAAAGGAGTTCCTGCTACAAAAAAAGCTCTGGGTTTTGACAACAAGGTAAACAGAATAAGAAGCAAAAGGGGTGTGTGGCTGGATGAGCACACTTCTGGTAACATGGGGGTGCAGCCTAATATGCTAATGAGTGTCTGTTGTTGGGTGTGGCCTATTATGCTAATGAGTTCATGCTGGGCTTTTTCTACAAAAAAAGCCCTGCTTAAATTAATAACCCATCAGAACTTTAAGGAAATGGGAAGCAGGCAAATCAACCATGAAATGGGGTGTTTATAAAATAGCTGTGTGGGGTGTCTGTTTTGATTTTGGAGCCAAAAGGCAACTTGCAGGAAGTTGGTTTTCTGAAATTCCATGACAACATTTTTGCAACACAGCCCACTGAGGCTGGGGCTCTGCATCATGGACTGATCTTGACATTTCTCTCCTAGGAATGGATTTGAAATGGGACATCCTGGCCCAGCCTGGCAGGGTTCGTTTTTGATCCCAGCATCTTGACTCTCATCTAGGCTAACAGCTGTATGGATTTTCCTGCATCTTGGGAGTTTCCTTTCCAACCCAATCATAACTTAAGGGTCCAGGCCAAAGGTTTCCCTCTAAGCCTGCTTTTGAGCAATCACTTCAAAAGCCTGGATAATGGAGGTTAAGGTGCAAAGCAGGGAGATGAAAACTGATCCATGACGGTTCTTTGGAAAGCTTGGCCAGATGGTTCAATGAGCCTTGGGTCCAGTTCCATTTTCAACTCCAACAGTCACCGTATACTTGCCTTTGAGATGTAAAGTTAGAATTCTATTGTCCCATTCCCACAGATAAATCTGTGCTATTCTAAGACACATTTGTGGACCCAGGGGCTATCGAGGGGGTTGACTGTTGTGAGAAGGAATACCATGACACCAGTGTTTGGATGAAAGCTTTATTGGATGCAGAGCAAGAGCAGTGGTGCAGCATGGAGACGGATCCAGCATGGGGCGACCTGACTGCAGTGCCGCCCAATGGACAATCCTCCCCCCGGCCCACCTGCTGAGGGATAACCCGTGGAGTGGCAAATTTCAGGGTCCCACATGGGATGCCAGCTGCTATGTGGTTCCATCTCCATCTGAAGATGAGAGCCAGCCAACAGCCCCTGCCTGGGCATGCTGTTCATCGCTCCACTCCAGACACCTTAAAGGAGTCCCCCACCCAGAGGAGGTGGGCATGCAGGCATCACCTCCCCCAAAAAGGATCTGTCCCAGTGCCCCAGCCTCCAAAAGCTGTGACCATTCCAAACAACAATAAACTTGGAATCAAACTCATAAGAACCAAATGCAATAAAGGGGAAGGGGGTGTGTGTGGATGAGAGAAAACCGTGGCTGACCAAGGGATGTAGGCAAGTGGCATTGCTTTAAATAGGGAAGGGGAGGGTGGAACGTGATGCCGTCCCCCAGCTCGGCTTTCTCTTCTCACATGCTCCACCAGCCCAGGAGTGGCTTGCCCAACCGGAGACTGCCTCAGGGCAACCACTCCCAAGGACTCATGAGGCTGGGAGCTACCAGCTGAAGCCTTCTCCCTCATCCCACCCCAAGCCCTGAGAGGGTGGAACGTGTCCCGTGATGCCGTCCCCCAGCTTGGCTTTCTCTTTTCACATTCTCCACCAGCCCAGGAGTGGCTGGCCCAACCGGAGACTGCCTCAGGGCAACCACTCCCAAGGACTCATGAGGCTGGGAGCTACCAGCTGAAGCCTTCTCCCTCATCCCACCCCAAGCCCTGAGCCGCAAAGGCAGCCAGCAGGTGAGTCTGCACCACAGCTTATCCTTTCACAACACATGCAAACACGTACCCTCAACAATCTGGGTTTTCAGATAACGTGTACCAGGGCTATTTTTGGGCAGGAACGCACAGGAACGGAGTTCCGGCTGGCTCCCAAGTTGGCCACGCCCAGCAGGAACTCATTAGCATAATAGGCCACACGCAACAGCAGAAACTCATTAGGATTGGCTACATTAGGGGTGTGTGGCCTAACATGCAAAGGAGTTCCTGCTACAAAAAAAGCCCTGGATTTTGACAACAAACAAGGTAAGCAGAATAAGAAGCAAAAGGTGGGTGTGGCTGGATGAGCACACTTCTGGTAACATGGGGGTGTGGCCTAATATGCCAATGAGCTGTGCTGTCATGGGTGTGGCCAAATATGCTAATGAGTTTCTGCTGTTGGGTGTGGCCTATTATGCTAATGAGTTCCTGCTGGGCTTTATCTACAAAAAGAGCCCTGACATGTACCAAAGTTGGGAAACACACACGTTGCTTTATTCACTAAAATGGCAATTGCACATATCGAGAGGATTGCACATAGCATGATCACCCCTTACGTGTGGATGGATTGCCAAAGCTGTAATGGCCCAACATGGTTTAGAAGGATCAATGCTTCTCTACTCTTCTGATACAGTCCTTGAAAAATTGTCAAAAGGGTGGTCTTGGGTGCTACTTTTCAATGCTACCAAAACTGTTTGGAAAAGGCTTGCCCTTTTCACCCCAGCTCTAATAGGTAAGTTCTCTGTGTGTGTGGCCTCTTCCCCCTTTAAAATATAAAATATAAAGGAGTCGTAGGAATTGGGGTTGACTGGCAGTTCAAACCATGTGTGGGGATTGCCCTGCGCTGCTCATTTTATGGATGTGCACACACCTTCTGAGAAAATATGGTAGTTTATCAAAAGCTTCGCTCAAAATTCCTTGGAGTTTTGCCTGAGCAGAAACCTCCAAATTGCCTTGAAATTTTGCCTTGAGGTGGAATTTGGTTGCAACTCATCCTGACATAGAGCAGCAGAACACAATTATCTCCTTGGAGGAAGGGGAATCTCATGGTCTAATTGCATTCCAGGGGTCAGCTCTTATGTACGCATCACTCCAGGCAGAAAGCGTTGCGCTAAAAATCCAGCGTTACCCTGCTGAAGCGGAAGTGTACAGACTTCAGGGATATATATTTATTTTATAACATTCACTGCAGCAGGATTATTTTGTTGGCACAAACCATAGCAGGTTACATGAATTATTATACTTGATTTTGAAACCTGTCATCAATAGCATACTAATAACAGGCTAGCTGGAAATTCACTTTGCTTCAAACTGGACATAATATGTTTCATACGCATCCTGAAAGGCCCCCCCCCCCTTTTGTTAACAATTCAGTTTGATGGTAAACAACTTTCTGCATCCTGTGTGTCACCCCGATGGAAGCTTTGAAATCTGTTGTTGCACAGCAGAAGTCATGGAACAGGAAGCCCAAGAAATGCCCTTGTGGGCATATCAGGGGGGTAGTTAAATATCCTTCCTCCCTGTTTTGTGATGGGGACTGTGGAGTCAAAATCTGTTGCCTGTAGTGTCCCAGGCTGCAACACAGCAAATCTATTAGCAGACCCTGGAACTCACATCCTCTGTCTGAACAAGGCTTTCTAATGACACAAAAATTATACTCTGGTGCGCCCACATTTTCAATAAATGCCACCTCCTGCACATCATCCTCAATTGTGGTGTGATGGGGATCAGTGTTCCCTCTAAGCTGAGTTAGTGTGAGCTAGCTCACAGTTTTTTAGCTTCCAGCTCACACTTACCATGGATGATGTCTTAGCTCAGGAAGGATGGGGCTCCAGAGCAAACTGATTTGTGTAGTAGCCACAGCACTCTCACACCTTTAATGCCAGTAGCTCACAAAGTAGAATTTTTGCTCACAAGACTCCACAGCTTAGAAGGAACATTGATGGGGATAAAAGTCTTGTGTGGGGAGGGGCAAGAGCATGCCTCTCAAGCTGATGGCCATAATCTCATGCATGGTGCCTCTTGGCAACCACCATGTGTTGCATGAGCATGCATGCATGCACATAGTTTGTTGTTCAGTCGCACAGTCGAGTCCGACTCTTTGCGACCCCATGGACCAGATCACAACAGGCCTTCCTGTCTTCCGCCGTCCTCTGAAGTTGGCTCACATAGTTAGATAGTACATATTGTGGCACTGTTACATGAACATGGCTTAGTCAAACGCAAGCCTGTATTTTTCCACCATTACTGGGAAAGAGGGAGGGATGGTGGTATGGTATAGCCCGTGCTTGTCATATCTTGGAATCTAAGCAGGGTTGGACTTGGATGGGAGACCACCAAGGAAGACTCTGTAGCAGAAGGCACTAGCAAACCACCACTGATTCTCACTTGCCTTGAAAGCCCCTTGCTGGGGCCACTGTAATGTGATTGCAATTTGACAGATCTTGTGTACATAATGCCCTGAACTAGATGGCTCAGGCTTGCCAATTTTCATCAGATCTTGAAAGCTAAGCAGGGTCAGCCCTGGTTAATACTTAGATGGGAGACCACCAAGCAAGTCCAGAGTTGCAACAGAGAGGCAGGCAACGGCAAACCACCTATGATCTTTTCTTGCCTTGAAAACCCTGTGGGGTCACCGTAAGCTGGCTGCGACAGTGCTTTCCACTACCATGTACTTGCACTGCCACTTGAGGAAGTCAGCATTGTGCTTCACCTTCCAGAGTTTTTACTTAGTTTATTTCCTCTGGCCCCCAAAACGTCTGCAGAGGATATGAGGCTTGGATTAAGCGATACATGAACAGAAGAGAAACCATACTTAGCACAGGTCCACTTGCGCAAACAAGGGCTGCAGCAGTGCACAGCATACTTTCTGTGCATCTGTGTAGAGCTGTGGAATGTACAAGACATCCGCATGGTTTTTATTTCATTTCCTTTTGAAATTGTATCGGAAGAAATACTGTGTGTGATGCCTCGAACAAACAGAAATTATAGTGGGGCTACAGCAGCAGTGCCAAAGGAGGGGGGGCTGGAAAGAATGCATGTCGAAGGGTTTGAAATCTCCCAGCTAGCAGTTTGGGGGTTGATTGGAATGCATGAGTTATGCCAATGAAGGTTATTGGAATTGGAATGCATGAGTGAGTGAGCTTACCTGTCCTGTACATCCTCAGTAGCCAGAAAGACCTCTGGGGTTCACACTTGGCAAGAATCTTCTACTGAGCCATATTACCAAGACCTTGCCCAGTTTTATCAGCAAAACTGGGTGGGAGTGGAAGGGTTAAACACGTCTTTTCCCCTCCCACTGTGACCCCAGTCTGCATTTAACTAAAAAACTTATAACAAATATTGTCATGCATGATGTTAATTATAAATTAGTAAAAATGACATTACGGCGGAAGACAGGAAGGCCTGGCGGGATCTGGTCCATGGGGTCGCGAAGAGTCGGACTCGACTGTGCGACTGAACAACAACAACAGCAACAAAAAACTTGTTATAAATACTTTCAAATGATCTTATGCAAATAAATACTACTATGTGTAATTTATAACAATTATTATAATAAATATATTTAATCAAAGATTGTGCTAATAGAATTATTATTTACTTACAATATAATGATCACACAAAACCAAACGAACAAAATCGTAATCGTCCATATAAAATAATTCTTTGTTCTTATTAATCTTGAACCACCATAGGTATGTATTCTGACATGACGGAAGAACAAATAATTCTTTGTTCTTATTAATCTTGAACTACCATAGGTATGTATTCTGACATGATGGAAGAACTGAAGCCTTGAATGGATGAACAAATACTTCTTTAGCACGAATTGGCAAACAAAAACCTCAAATGGGCAAACGTTTTAACTCTTTGTAGCAGCAGGAAAACTGAAGCCTCAAGTGGATGAACAAATAACATACATTTCTCTACTGCAGATAAGCAAACAAAAGCCTCCAATGGGCGGGCGTTTAACACTACAGGCTTCCAGATAAAGAAGTATTTGTTTGTCCATTTGCGGCTTCAGTTCTTCCATCACGTCAAAGAATATGTACCTGATGGTTTTCCAAGATTAATAAGAACAAAGAAGTACTTTCTATGGATGATTAGGACTTCGTTTGTTTTTGTGTGATCCTTATACTATAAGTCTGAATAATAGTTCTGCTGACACAATCTTTGATGAAATATATTTGTTGTAACCGTTGTTTATAAATTACATAAAGTTATATTTATTTGCATAAGATCATTTGAAAGTATTTATAAGAAATAGTAACGTCATTTTTATTATTTTATAATTTGCATTGTGTGTAACAGTATTTGTTGTAAGATGAACTTGATATCACCGTGATTCCTCTAACTCACTGGTTCCCAAAGTGGCCAATACCACCCCCTGAGGGGCACTGCAGTGATCCAGGTGGGCGGTAGGAGCCTGGGGTGCAAATTTGTCACTGTATCTTTTTGCCCACTTTTTGAAGGTAGATTTCCAGGGGGGCGCTGAATCTGAAAAGGGGGCAGTAGGCCAAATAAGTTGGGGAACCTATGCCTAACTGGTAATTCTGTTTAACGAAAAACACCATGATGATCTGGTCACAGATTGCTCAGCAACTTGTCTATTTCAGCTCTAAGAGCCACCTCAGTTTAGAGCTTTAAGTAAATCCAGGGGTGAAAATACCCTACATTTCTTACCAGTACAGTGTCTCTTGGGCCTCTTGAAGCAGAAGATGGGAAATCCACTTTCTTACCAGGGCTCTGTCCCACCCCTACTGGCTTACTCGCTCCCTTAGTAAAACTAGTCTGTTAATGAACCCAGGGACAGATTCTGGTTTAGAACAGATATTGGAATACCAACACCTAAGGGACAACGTGAACGGCATCAGAGAACCCAGAACAGTCCTTCTGTCCAACGAATGATTTTATATTCCTTCCATTAGCCTGGTTTCATTCAGTCTGACTTACACAACACCCAGAGACTATGAGTAAGTATGCCATCAAAGCCAAAACAAAAAAAAAATCAACATGTCATGTATTTAATTTTTAATTGGTACAAAAGAGAGAGAGAGAGAGAAAATGTTAAGCAATATTTTGTGTGGGGTTTAATAAATATTCTTCAACAGCAAGCAAAGTGACACATTCCAACATTGGTCGCATTATTTCTTTTTTTTTTACACTTTCATGAAAGCAAGAAACTTCCCCCCAGCTAAAACAAGGTCACAAATATTATAACCCCCTTTTTGTTTTTTGTTGTTGTTTGCTCTATAATTATGGAACACTAAAAAGTGAACTGTCACCCAGAGGTCTAATGACACTGATGTTCAAAATTACATAGACTACATTTATCATGCAGATTTATTTATTTATGTATTTTTATTGTGCAAGTGTTTAACTCTCTTTAGAAGACCAAACAATTCACCTCCTGGTATTCCTTGTTACTTGGTCAAACAGACCAAAATAAAAGAGAGAGAGAGAGAGAGAGAGAGAGAGAGAGAGAGAGAGAGAGAGAGAGGATGTATTCTGTCTTCTAGTTTCGATCCTTTTCGTCCTGACGCAGAAAGGGAAATCACACGAGGAGTAGCTCAGAGAGGCTTGCAACACTCCCAAAAGAGAGCTAACTAACATTTTAAAAATACCCCCCCCCCAATTCCATGGATGCATTCTGAACAGACTCTGAACATGCATGCCATAAGGGATGATAGGTGCAATCAGTTTCTGACGTTTGCTCAAGATCAGCATACCATGTTCAGACCCTACTCCTTCCCCACCAAATAAGCAGCCATGCCACATCTGACAGTGCTATCTATTTGCTTAATGCATGCATGGAAAAAAGGTCCTTGCATCCAGCAAGGCACATTGTGGATCAGGATCCATATGTTTCCAAAGCCAGGTGACCAACTCAAAAAAATGAAACTTGGCTGTAAACCTGCCATCCCCAACTTGTCACCCAAATGCAGCTGGACAGCCATGCAGTTCATCTTATAGGGGATTCAGCTTGCTTGGGAGTGCAAAAAGCTTGGGGGATTCCCCCCCTCCAAGCTCCTGGCAGACCTCACAAAAAAGACTAGTGAACTGTGTTTGAGTGACAAGGCGTGCAGGCCAGACTAAACAGTTGAAATGTGTATTATGGTTGGCTTGGACAAAGCAAGCAATGCCTATCAATTATTTCTTTATACCAAACATTGCCTTGGTTTAGACAAAAGCAAATCAATATTCAGTGCAATCCCCTCTGTTGAACATAAGTTGAACACCCAACTGTTTCCCATAAAGGGGCTACAGGTTGGATCTTGTGAGGAAATCATTGGTGATGGAAAGGATTTCTGTCAGTGCAACAGGACTCCTTCCTCCTGCTATAGGCTCAAATGCCTCCCTTTCCGTGGGATAGTCTGCAGTGGGAGGGGATGCGCCCCAAATGCTGCTCCTAGGGGACAGGGGGCCTCAAGGAACAAAACAAGGGAGGAGTTGGAAGAGCTGCTGAGAGAAGAGGTAGTCAGTGGAATCTGCCTTCCTTTCCTTTAGCAGACATTTCTGATGGACCCAACCCGGTGTTTCCTTTAGTTGTTCTTTCCCCCCTTCCAACTATTGATGCAGCATGTGTGCACACTTCACATATATATTCTGATGAAAAAAATATATATAAAGCAGCACTGTTGCGTACAGCGCTAAAAGTTAATATACTGTAAATGACATAAGTAAACGCAACTACTGTGATCATCTAAAAGATAATTGCCCAAATAAATTCCTTGGTCAATTTCTTATGTGAACTGAAGGGGGGAGCAGTGGGACAGAAGCCCGATGCACCTGAGGAACTTTTGGCCGCGTAGCTCATAGAAGCGCATCTTTGTTGACATCATTAATAAAATTTAGTGCAGTCTTGAGCACCTTGGACACATTACGTGAGCAGCAGGCCAGCTGGAAGCTTGAAAGGTCTGCAACGCTGAGCAATTAGCATTTGCAGGTGAATGATAAGCAAGTTTTAGAGCCAAAAGCATAAATAAATGTCTTATGTTTCTATACCGGGACAAAGATACAAACCATCTTGCATATTTTTTTTTTAAAAAAATACATGTTCATAATCATTTTCCAGAAATATATTAAGCCAAAATACACGGCAGTCCTATAGTATCCCTAAACTTACATCTGCTGCAATGAAATGAGAGAGAGAGAGAGAGAGAGAGAGAGAAAGGGGGGGGGAGAGAGAGAGATTGTTTCTGCAACCTGCTAAGAGGTCAACTGGAAATGTTGTCATAGATGTTCACAATGGATTTCTTTCTTTCTTTCTTTCTTTCTTTCTTTCTTTCTTTCTTTCTTTCTTTCTTTCTTTCTTTCTTTCTTTCTTTCTTTGGCTACTTGCGATGTTAGGTTTTATTATGGCACAATAACTGCTTCCGCCAATCACAAATGGCAAAAAAAATAGGAAGAGTAAACACACGTTGCTGTCACTAAAAATGAGACTGAAAAGAGTATGCAGAGGATCTAGAAATGAAGCTCGGAAGAGTTAACACACATTGCTGTCACTAAGAATGAGACTGAAAGGAGTATGCAGAGGATCTAGAAATGAAGCTCATACGAGGGATAGAACAGCAGACCCCACTGGAGAAGGATCTAAGTGCAAACACCAATTGTGCCACCAATTGTGAACACCAATATTAAGGGCATCAGGTTGAGTAGCTGGTAATGCAAACTCAAGGCATATGAACGTTCATACTCCAAAAAAAAAGCAACCCATACCAAGCTTTAAACACACTCAGCACTTCTAATTCCTAAAGTCGGTGGTTGTAGTCCCAAGGAAGATGTACCCTCTGGGGTGTTTTGTGGATGCAGAGTCATCCATTTACTGCATCATCATGTGATGACTTGTAATGTCTAAATCAGCCACTGCAGAGGCGACTCTCTAAACTATATTTTCGTACCAACAACTGTCACGTCAAACGTAATGCTTTTCCCAAGTGCCCTTTATATATTACAGGAGTATGCTGGGAGAATTTTCTTCTAGCAGGATGCTGATTCCAGAGGAAAGATTCACACACCTGTAAACTTTACAGGGCCATGTGATGATCCCAGGGAGAAGTGCCTTCCACAGAGTTTATGTACCTTTAAAAGGGCAGTTCTACGAATTAGCAAGTGCAAAGGAACCCGCAGAGGCGTGCACCGGCTCTGGGTTCCAGTGAAATCAACAAGAATTGTATCACAGTTCTGTACATATGTCCTTAGAAAGATCCCATATACTTCAATTAAACTTGTTTTTTAAAAGAAAATATGATTTTAGCATTCATACATACATGCTACCACCAATGTTCCCTCTAAGCTGTGGAGTCTCATGAGCAAAAATTCTACTTTGTGAGCTACTGGCATTAAAGTTGTGAGCAAGCGATTTGGCTCCTGCATAAATTAGTTTGCTCTGGAGCCACCCTTCCTGAGCTGAGACAAAAATGTGTGAGCCAGAGGCTAAAAACCTGTGAGCTAGCTCACTCTAACTCAGCTTAGAGGGAACACTGGCTACCACCCATGTCAATTCCTACTACAAGAGTGTCTGAATTGAAACCTATTCACCATTTCCAAAAGTAGCTTCCCATGTGGCATACGGATTTCTAACTTTGTCAGTTCAAATAAAACCCTATCACTGAGCATCATGTAGCAACAACAACAACAACAACAAATGTCTTAGAGCAAGGTTCTTAAAAATCTAATACAAAATCATTTTCTTAGGCTTTAGATTCAGTTATCAGACATACAGAAAAACGGGCCAAAGGGACAAAGATGACACAGCAACCAGGAACATTATTAACTGCAAATTAATAGTGCCCCAATGGAAGACATGCTGGCCATATCCACAACTCACCTACACTGGTGAAATCCCATTTATTTTAGCAGGATTACCCTGATGTAAATGTGGTCTAGTTTGCAGCTGTTATAAGGCTTCTGAGAGAAATCTCTGTAATTTTTGTTCCCCATAACTTGCTTCCTTTAGTTAAGAAGTTCAGTTAACAGCAGTTTCTCTCGAGTACATTCTTAAGTAAACTTCTGACCTCTCATTTTAACTTTTGCAAGACCAGCTTATGTATCCAGAAACTCTCCTATTGTAAAGCCCTTCATACTCCTGGGACCTGTTGTAAAATTTGTAATTTTGCATTCAAGTTCAGGTTTAAAAAGTGTCCTCGAGTTCCTTACACAAGCCACATCCCTTAATCTCCCCATCCAGAATTATGCCAATAAGGTATTTTCATCTTCAGTGCTTTAAAGTCTACAACTCCGAACTATTCTGTTCCATGCAGAGCTGTCTTTTACACACCGTGTTCTGAGGATAGGCCAATTCAGACATTACACAGCGACAAACCTGGAAACTACCAAGTGCACACTGAACAAGGCACTGCAACCAGTTCTGACTGCTAAATGTTTCCTATTTACATTTTTAGGTGTCCACTTAAAATATTAGGTGAACACCTTTAAAAAAAAATGTAATGCACAAAGAGGCCCTGAGACAGTTTAACTGTTTGACAGGGGGGGTTCAAAATTAGTTGCAATTTCTGTGGTGTTTGCAGCAGAAACTATACCTGCCAGGTATTTTCCTGCCATACAGCTATTCAAGCAACAGGAATCCCCTTTGTATCAGGAACTGATAGACTAAAATTAGCGCTGACTGCAATTTCAGTTGCATATATATAATGAGACTGTGGCACGTGCAATTATATGCAAGCACACGACACTGACTTCCACCAAGTCAGACTACTTAGCTCAGTACTGTCTACTTTGACTGGAAAGCCTTTCCCAAGATTCTCCAAGCTCCCTGAGATCCATTAACTGGAGATAGCTGGGACTGAACCCGGGATCTCCCACATTCAAAGCCACGTATTCTAGCACCGAGTCATGGCCCTTCTCAGTGGCTGCTGCACTGTACAACTAAACTTAATGAAATCCATACAAAGCTCCCCTGGACTTACACAATACAATACTACTCCCAACAGTCATCACCATGCATCACAAGCAAACTTTATAAGGTGCCAATGACTGCCATTCTTTTGTCGTACAAAGTGCCATTCTTTGCTACGTGCATAGGATCATCACAAATCCGCTGAGTTACTTTAAACAGGGTAATGTTCGCACTTATCATGCAACCATGAGGGAGGTTAACAGGATTCCTACAGAACTCAAAATGTCTTTTCCTAAAAATTTCAGCTAAGTATCCAGTTTGGGGAAAATGTGAAGCGGAAAATGCTTAATGGAGAATAAATCCGTGCTAAATTTGTGGCAACTAGGGCATGGTCACTTTTCTTTTTCGGTTACCAGGGGAAGCAATACAGCTTCCTGTTTTTGTCAGCAAAAAAGAACTATTATTATCTGCAACATCCATCACACTAGGAAAATAAATAATGTGCTGTTAACAATCCTCAACGGTAATACATCCTTAATAAAATGTACACTTCCTCCTCATCCTAAATAATTATAGTTTCAAAAACTCATCCCATATGTATACAAATAAGAACAGTCATTTTTTGCCATGATGTAATGTCTGCTGAACATCTCTAACCGTCTTTCAGTAATCCACTTGGATTTCAATTCCTCTCTAATTCCCCCTCCCATAAAGCCCCCCAACTTTACATTTTATTCAATCCCACCTTTTTGCTTCTCCTTTTATGCTCTGATCCTATGCACACTTATGCACACTTATGTTCATTTCCAGCAAGAATGACCCAAGTGCAGAAGCAAGGGTCCACATTTGGTTTGCAATTTGGCATGTGGTCTTAAACATGCAATGAGGTATTGCATGGAAAGAAAATTCCTCTACCCATCACCCAGTCCACGAATCCACTGAATACTGAAAATAAAACTGAATATCAGATGGTTGATGAACCTAATACTTGCAGGCTTACTCTTACAATCATCTTTGTGCCCTCACAGTGCCATCCTAAGTAGAGTTACAGCCTTCTAAGCCTACTGACCTCAATGGACTTGGATGGATGTAACTCTGCTTTGGATAGCACTTTTAGTACTGTACCATGCAATACACCTTCAGAAAATTATTCTTAATACCTTCCTGGGAAGCCCGGGAAGCCAAATGTGATAATGCTGAACAGTTTTGTAACAAAGAAGGTGACCCACAGCCTCGTCAGTATTTCTCTGACGATTCGTTTCCAGTGGATATGCATGATGCAACAGTCATTAATTTACCTTAATTTATACTTTGCCTTTCTCCCCAATGGAGACCCAAAGCAGCTTACATCATTCTCCTCTCCTTCATTTATCCTCATATGGGCTCTGTGAGGTAGGTTAGGCAGAGATCATTTAGTAAGATTCCATGGCAGAGTGGGGATTTGAACTCGGTCTGAAACTGGACAAATGTCGTCATCGTCGCCCCCCCCCCCACTTTGGAGGTAGGTTTGCCATTTGCCTGCCCACAGTGGCTAAACCTCTGCCCTCGAGAAACTGAGAAGCAGGAGAAAAGAATGGCCAGAAAACAGACTCCATATTGGTGATCTAGGAATTTCACCATGTCTCTATTTGCCATAGAGTCTGGGGAAATGCCTAGAATGCCACCTTGAAGAGGCATCACCTCATTGTCAACCTCCATCCTCTCTAGGCACTGCCCTCCAAATCTCTCAGCATTTGCCAAGGCAACGCTGACAACATTATTTGAAGGTGATGTGATTTACTACAATTACTGCCCCTGCTTGCAGGCTCTGCAGGTTTATGTAGCGTCAAATTCAGCAAAAGCTGTTTAACTAGATAGTAGGACAAAACTAACGACTGGTGTGTACCACAGGGATCAATGGCTCTTTCCTTGTGCCTCTAGAAACAAACTATATGATTGGATCCAAAGGCCACCTTCCATGGATGCAAGAGCAGAAGAGAATCCATCCTTAGATCTCTCCCATTTTCTGTCTGCTGCTTTTGTCACACAGTAATGCGTGTCAAAGAAGACGAACGGGCAAAGCAAACTGGCTAAAGGACCATCATAAATTCAGCTTGACCATATCCATACAACCCTAAAACTAATTCTACTGCTTCAGACCAACATGACTGCCCACCTGGATCTAACCCCTAAAAACTAGTATTTAACGTATATATTATGCATCCACAATATGCTATACACTAAAGCCGGCAATCTCAGCGCAATCATCTGTGAAAAGTAATATGAAGCAGCACTTCTGTTATAACACAATCACAGTTCATGGGGAGCAGCCCAGGGTGGATGCATACCGCTTACATCATGTGGGGCATAGCTATAGCTTGGAAGGTAAAGCCACCCTTATCCTGTTGCAGCTACCCGTGTCTTTAGGATCAGGGTATTATTATATAGTTTAGAGGCAAGTATTTTCCTTTGAGGTATGCTTTTCCCCAAAACAAACAATCATCACACCGTTTGTTTAATCGGGAATGTAATGGTTATACTGAAAGATAGGATACATCCTTTCCCCATGAAGGTACTGATAAAGGGGTTTACTATTGTACATGTAAACTGTAGTTATTTGTGATGCAAGTATGTGTGATGTACATGTGCAGCCTGCTCTATCCATGTTGACTAAGTTCCCTGTGATCAAACGGTGTAACTACTAGATAACAAAGCACCAGACTGCCATTCAAGAGTTACACAAGTCTAAGTGTAATATGTGGTAATCTTTAAGTAATGACTTTGGCATCCAGTGTTTGTTCCCAAAGTTGGGCCAGGATTAGGTTCTTTGTGCAAGAAGAGTTTACAAAACACAGCTATCCACGTGCAGAAATTACGTTATGATGTTACACTGATCCCAAGGAAGAACAGAAGCTTGATTGTACAAATTATATCTTCTTTATAAGGACAGTGACTGTAAGATCATGTGCCCTATATTGCACAACCAAATATAGGTATTAGGACACCCAGGGCTTTTTTTGTAGAAAAAGCCCAGCAGGAACTCATTAGCATATCAGGCCACACCCAACACCAGAAATCCATTAGCATATCAGGCCACACCCTGACAGCACAGCTCCTTAGCATATTAGGCCACACCCCATGTCTTCCTTTGGCTTGCCTGGGTGCCCCGCGGGCAAGCTGGCCCTTGGACAGGTCGGGGAAGGCATGGGAAGGCATTTAAATGCCTCCCCAATCCTTCCAGGGCCCCCCTGGCCCGCCTGCCTTGGAGTCGCCAGGGGGGATCGCTCTCCAGGCCTTCCCTCTGTAGCCACGCACGCAGAGGTTTTGGCTGTAGTGGGCGTGACCAACTCTGAAGCCACTCGGAACTCTGTTCCTTTGCGTTCCTGCCCGAAAATAGCCCTGAGGACACCTCACCTTCCACACCCATTTCTAGAAACAAAATTCTGATATATGTTGCTTCAAGGAGAACCGTTATCAACTGTCTCCCTAGATCACATAAAAATTCTGAGGAAACACTTAAGACTTGGATGCAGCCAACCCTGTACTGACATGGCTGCAGATTTTTCCCATGATCCCCTTCTCCCAGCAGTCCCGTTAGACCCCGATAGATTATTCCTAGAGCAACAGGATCTGCACGGACAAACAACTGTGAAGAGGGAGAAAGGGTTCAAATGGCATTTCCCCCCTCTTCTGACAGGGCCTTCTACTGCCTCTTGGCTGGATCCAAACCTGACAATGTAAAATACAGTCCTCCTTTTTATTTAATATTTTGCAGTGCTGAGAGCTATCAGCTCCCGTGGAAATTAATGAGGACGCACAGCAGTTTGTGCTAAAGAGCCTAGCAGCACACAGCCCACTCCAAGTAGTATTTAAGTGTTACATTCCCAGGAGATCTCATAGCTCACTCTTTGTCTCTGACTCTCAGGCCTGTTATGAACTAGGTTATTATCACATCATTTGCACATATCTCCTTAACCACCTGATATGTCTTGGGGAAAGTGTGAGGGTCTTTAAAGTGGGTAGCTAAGGAGAAATTGTGTCACTCCCCAAATGTGGTACATCTCTAGTTAATTCAGTTTTCTCCCTACGAAGAGAATGCTCGGGTGCCCCTGCATACTAGACTAATACCTAGGTGTTGCCAGGTCCCCCCAGCAACAGGTGGGGGGCATAGGGGAGTATGGTTGCCAGCTCCAGGTTGGAAAATTCCTGGAGATCTGGGGGTGGAGCCTGGAGATGACAGGCACCTTGGTGGGGTACAGTACCATGGAGTCCACCCTCCTAAGCATCCATGTTCTCCGTAGGAACTGATCTCTTTTATCTGGAGATGAACTGTAATTCCAGAAGATCCCCAGGTCCCACCTGGAGGCTGGCATTCCTACTAATACCAGTTTGAGAATGTAACACTTAAAAAGGACAAGACAGTGCCAGTGAGATGGGCCCTCTGTAAAAATTAGTTTGGTCAGAGCCCTTTGCAAAAAAGGGAAGATAATACTGCAGAAAATTTCTACATTATCTATATTTACAAATGCTTTACAAATGTACATATTTATATATTTATTTGTACCTGGACAGTGTAGCATTAAATGGGCAATTTTTTAAATTTACAAATACAACATTTTTAGATGTGTTTATCTATACCATGAATTTCTCTTTTTATTGCTCACCTTCCAGCCTTATACAACTTTATCACAGTTCTGTATTACACAGAAGATCTACATTTATATATAAATAGGTATGAAAATAAGGATTTTCTATATTAATGTTTCAAATAAAGTGCTCATTTTTTTCAGCTATCCTTGATGAAAATGGGTGGAATTTATTCAAGGGGGTTAAAGGAATACACCAAGGGGGATGGTACGTAATGGTTCAAATCCTTTCAACCCTTCCCCATTATAGGAAATACCGTATTGGATTTAACATCAGAAGAACTGTTGTATAACCAATAATTTGTGACCTCGCTCTCAATATTTCTCATGCAAAGCAAAAAAACCCAGAAAATCACACTGGACAAAAACGAAGAAAATACAGGAAAAAATTAAAACAGCAAATGAAAAATATTGTTTTGATTGTTGTGCATGGTGTTTTGTTTCCACGGCTTAAAGTAATTTTAAAATTGGTTTTAGAAATATTTATACAGTGTTGTTAAACTTTTGCAATATCTAGTTTATGCACTATACTCAAGTACTGTACAAAACTGCAATAAATGACACTCTATGACTACACTGGTTTCTACTATAAAGACACCATTGTAAAGGTATAACGGTTGTTCTTAAAAAGGTCAACTAATAACTGCTAATATGTATGTGAATCAAAATACTTTTGATTGGACAAGTACATTATTAAAACCTAAATAGAGTATACAATGTTGGTGATATGATTTACAGGGCCTTTAGGGGGCATAAGGAACTTTTGCAAAGGTTCCAGGAGAGACAGTTAATCAGTATTAAATGTCATACAAAAAATTTCAAATAGCAGCTCCATTTTTGTTTCCATTTGTTTTTAAGTACCGATGATGCACTGAAGCTTTGTTTTTTTTAAAAAATAACCTTCACCTCTTAGCAAAATCATTTCTAATATATAAAGTTGTTGTAAATTTATGCCAGCAAAATGTAAAATTGCAATTTACAAAAGCAGCAATAATAATTAAAGGCATGAGGATGCCCTCATGAAACTGAAATCACAAAACACTGTTTCAGTGGCTTCTGTGGAGATAGAAATGGTACGAAGGAAGCCTTTTTCTTTAAATTTAAGGCAGATTTCTCTGAAAATGTAAACTGGAAAATGTGAATCAGGAATTCTTATATTTCCAGTATACTGAACTCTGAATAATATTTGAACATTTGTTCTGGACACTTCCTTGTTAAAAGGGTTCACAAGATGGATATATATTGGAAATTGTCTTATGAATGGCGTTTTGTTCTGAGATTAGCTTGCAACCACATAATCAAACATCTGGAATGCTGCTTTTGAGAAGCAAATCGTCCACATGAGCCATTCATACAACATGGACACCTCTGTATCTAGTATTTAATACAAATCACCACAGATCTGAAAGTTACACTTTCTTCATCAGCTCTAGTGAACTTGTTCATCCTTTGAATGCCCTGTGTGTATAAATGACCCATCACAGGTATAACAGCACAGAATGATCATTCCTCATATCACCTCAACAAAGCAATACTTCCCAGTGAATTGGTTCATACATTCCCCTGCAAGTCATCCAGTGCACAGTAATCAGGTATAGAGATGTACATCCATGCATAAGCCAGTCTGGAGACTGCCTGTTTGAAAAAAAATCAAAATTTATAATACTTGAAGAGGAGGGTTTTCTTACTGTGTATCAATGAATTAAAACATTGACTTCACTCCTACTATTTACACCCTGATCCCAAATGGTCATTTGGAAAGAAATTCTTCTGATTTTATGCCATTGCCATGAAAATGAAACATCCCATGCAGAGGGCTCTGTCCTGCTTCTCCAGACAAACACCACCGTCTGCTTACACCAATCTGAACAAACAGCCCTTAGAACGCCACCTGAGAGGCTTTGTACTAGGCTGTCAATGGAAAACACCAAGTAAACGAGACATGGTGACATTATTGTTAATCAACACAGCTTCTGTTCAAATGATTTGTACTTATTACCCTTGACAAAGGGTTGCATAATCCAAAACACATCAGGAATTTTATATAGGCAGAAGAATTTTATATAGCCCCCACTGGTGGACCTCCTGATGGCACTGGAATTTTATATAGGCCCCACTGGTGGACCTCCTGATGGCACTGGTATTTCTGGCCACTGTGTGACACAGAGTGTTAGACTGGATGGGCCTTTAGCCTGATCCAACATTGGCGTCTCTTATGTTCTTATGTTCTTAAGAATGTTTGGGGGGGCCTGGAAATTTTTGGAGAGTCAATATCAGTCATCAAGGGGGATTGTGTTTTTATGGTGTTTTTTTTTTTTTTTACTTTGGTGCAACACAGAGACTTTGTACAGACAGTGTTGATTGTCACTGCAGTTTGGCAGCCTTGGTTCAGATGACACCCAGTTTCCTTCATTTCCCACACCCACCATCGTTTTGCTGGTCCTTTCATATGAAACTTGCACAATGGACCAAAAGAAGAAGGGCAGCCAGTTGTTGGCTCTGCTGCACTGACAACTGGACTAACGTTGACATCTGTTTTCTTGCACTGGCAGAAAGACCCTCAAGCACCAGCCACGCTACTGATCAGCAAAGCTCAATTCAAAAGTAAGGGGGGGGGAGCTAACCCTGACATTCCAAAAGCTTTTAAACATTAACTAGCATTCATAAAGATTGCGAATAAGAGAATACTTGAGTTCACCACGTGTCTATAATATTTACATGGGCACTGCTACCGTAAGAAATTATTAAGATTATTTTGTTAAAAAAATCCCTCTCTTTTAAATGATAGCTTCTTTGCATTAAAGTAGAATCAGTCATTTTTTATAGAAAAATATTTTAAACTTTAAATTAAAAAAATAGTGTTATTAAATAGTCACATTGGACCATATATGGTTGTATGGATATAATTCAGCATATTCTAATTCCCACTTTAGGAGGAGAACTCACATGGATAGGAGAGCAGACTATATTTGCCATGGGTGCTATCTGTTTACAGATCCCAGGAATAAACTCTGCGTACCTCGTTTGGGAGATACACGGACATAGTACCTATATACATTCTGTACATATTGGTTCACTGATTAGCAGTTATTAGTCGTGCTATACAAAGGAAAACAAATCTGATTATAATGATGCTATACACTCTCGGCAGAAAATTAAGGTCTTATTGCGCTGGTTCAAACCCGTGTAAGACAGGTTCCCTGTTGAGATATGTAGCCCAGTACACTAAGTTGAAAGAACCAAATAAAACTGGAAAGACTATTCTTGACATCCTGTCGATTTTACTAACGCTGTTGAAGGTTTTCTTTGCTTCCTGCGGCTTGGCTTCTGGCTTTGCCTTGTTTGGCTCCGAAGTGGTAGCGCTTTTGGAGATTGTCGGGAGAACAGAGTCCTTGGTGATATTTGGTGCGTAATTGGCCACTGCCACTGCATAGGCATTGTTTTTCTTCATGACGGATGCTTTTTCTTTTTTCTGTTAAAAGATGGTACACAGTTAAAAGAAATCAGCTTTACATATATATCAGCGTATCTTTAACAAATAAGACATGTGTAATGAATTAGGATTACTACAGCAAAGTAGTACAACTAATGAATGGCATAGTTCAAAAGCACAAAAAAGTGCCAATAAGTGAATTTGTCAAGTGAGGGTTAGGATAATTTTTGAGAGAGTTTTGAAACAGGTATGATAGTAACATTGGGTTGGGCACTGTGGCAGTGTTCTTCACTACAGGGCACCTTCTCCTGATGCAAGAAGCTAGCAATGGAGCTTCTTGCATCAAGTGATGGCACCTTTTCCTGGAGTGAAGGAAAGATGCAACCATCAGCAAAACAGATCCATGGGCTCCAACCCATTAGTTGCCCACGGTTGAATACTGAATCTGTTATCATTTCTACTTGCAAAGCTTTGTAGTACTCCATCAACGTGCAAAACCAGTTTGATCACAATTGGGACCAACAACAAAAAAAAGTAGGTGTACCACGGAATGAATGTGTTTATCACACAACCTTCAGCTTTATTTAAACTAATGGACTGGATCCAGCCAGCATTTTCACTCAGTGTTACTATATTTTCTTTCTGATTACAGCTGCTGCCTGTCCCATATGACTTTTGTATATACAAGTCCCAAGAACCCAGGCAGTCGGGGGGAGGGGGCTCTTTTCCACACACAGAAAAGCTGGGTTGGATCCAACCCACTGTCCATCTTCAGCATTACTTAGTAAACGTGTAATGTGATGATAGAAGGAAAAGAGGACTGAGTGAAGATCTGTGGTTCAGGCAAGGCTCCATCAGGGCACTGAGATGGACGTGTGAAGTTCAGAAGTTCACCCCCAACCGAACTCCAAACAAACCTATCTGAGTTTTTGCACACATAAAAGACATTAGACATATTCTCATGGGAAAGGGTTGCTTAAAACAAAATTTAAATACAACAGGAATGGCCATTTCCTAATCCTATCTAAATGCAACGGTCACAATACAGCTCAGCGTTAAGTATACTTAAGATCACTGATTTTAATTCATGTTATCCATGCTAAAGGGTTCAGCACACACTTCAGAAGTACATGTGAACACATCTATTCTGCTGCAAGCAGCTGTCAATAATAATAATAACAGCTGTGAATAGGATAGCTTTGCAATGACACAACAGTACCATCACATATTTTACAGTCAAGTGTGCCCTCATCTGCAGATACTTAAATTCACAGATCAGGACCACACTATGGAAGGCAGATTTTTCGACAGACTTGGGGGATCCCTTAGGGTTGCAGAGAAATCTGAAAAGCTTTAAAAACAAACAACAAGAAGAGTGTGTTTTGTGCAAGTGCAGGCCATCCAGCTGCAAAGAGACAGCTAAAGACATTGGGGTTGCCTGGAGGAGGAAAAGAGGAAATAGTGTTGGGAAGGTGACACTAGGGAAGATGGAGTGCCCCCTGCAAGTCCTTGCAGATCTCCCACTGTGCAACTGGAACCAGGCAAGTGGGGCATAGTTTTCCTGGGCAGAGGGTGCCAGGTAGGGAAGGACAGAAAACTGAAGATGGGGAGGAGATAAAGGTAGGTTGGCTGGTGGATGGAAAAGAGAGGAGGGGGCAGGAAAGGGAGAGAGGCTGTGGGGGCTTTCAAGGAAGAGAAAGAAGAAATAGTGGGAGACGGGGAAATGCACCCAGCAAATCCTCACAGATTTATGCTTGTACTTTCTTCATCTAGTCACATGTGAAATAGCTCTTAATGCAAGTATATTTTCATTTATGATCCAATGAAAAGTGCAAGCAAACACTGCAACTGGATTGCTTGTAAGAAAATACCAGACTGGACCGAACACATCTTATATTTGTGCTTTGCGACATTTTAGAATTCAGCAGCCTCTAGAAATGGGGAAAATAGCATGCCTGAGTCATCTTATTAACAGATCCCACAGATACATATTATTTTTGTTCCATGGTATAGTAGTGAAGAGACAGAGAAGGAGGGAGAATCTGGAAGGCTTAGCAACAGCCATGTGGACCACAGGAGTGCAGTGCTCAGCAGTCAAGAGACTGATCGTTTGGTGTAATGGTTGAGTGTGCAGACTCTAATCTGGGAGAGCCGGGTTTGATTCCCCACTCCTCCACTTGCACCTGGCCGGATGACCTTGGGCAAGCCGTAGTTCTGATAAGAGCTGTTCTTGAAAAAGAGCAGTTTCTGTCCAGAGCTCTCTCAGCCCCACCTACCTCACAGGGTGTCTGTTGTGGGGAGGGGAAGGGAAAGGAGTTTGTAAGCCACTCTGAGACACCTTTGGGTAGTGAAGGGCAGAGTATAAATCCAATCTCTTCTTCTTCTAACTTCAGTGAAGTGAGAATGATACATGTTCCATACACTAATGAAAAACTTGAGATCAGGAGAGTTCAGATTTTAATACATGCACCCACACAACTTGAAGGTGAACTCTGAGGATAGTTTGTTACATGTTTGTCTGTATAGCCAGTGTGGTATGAATATATGCAAACCTACATAACACACGCATATAAATTTAGACTTCAGTGACACCCTTAAGACCAACAAAGTTTTATTCAAGGCGTGAGCTTTTGTGTGCAACCACATTTCATCAGATTTCCCCCCCAATGCCTGAATAAAACTTCATCAGTCTTAAAGGTGCCACTGGACACTTAACTTTGTTCTATTGCTTCAGACCAACACGGTCGCCCACCTTGAGCGACACTTGCATACAAAATTACCTATCTCCCTATGCACAATTTAAAATCCCAAGATTCAGTATAACTGGCTTCTATCATAATTTTTAAAAAGTCTTTGGGGCCTTACAGGATGATTTTGGATTTTCAATTTAACCCTTTACTGACTGACTGCGCAATTGTTATACTGCTCTGTTTTCAGTTAGCTGCCTGGGTTGCCCTGATTAGGTTGAAACTTCGGATAAAAATCTTTTAAACGAAATAAATGAAATACATAAAACAAATCTAAACAAATGCAAGTACACTAAGACCAAGTTGAAATAACTTGCTGGTATCTGCTGTCATTGGTGGCGACACCGAAACGTGCACCCCTGGTTCTGGGGCTCCTTGCAAAAAGCCTTTTGGCTAAAATCAAGTGTAGTATCTGTTCTTATCTGTTAAAATGTTTTTATATTTGTTTATCTTCATTTGTCCTCAGCCTAATTTCCCCTACAGTAGTAGAAAAGAGCAAAAGTCCAGTAGCACCTTAAAGATGAACAAAATATGTGGCAGGGGAAGAGCTTTTGTGAGTCACTGTTCACTTCTTCAGACATAGCTAGAATGGGAGTCCATCCGTCCGGTTTATTGGACAACGTTCCCCTACAGTGACACAGGCAAATATGATTGGTTGTAAATTTATCATTGAAGTTGGACGTGTGTCATCTTTTCTTGATCAGCATTACACCATCACACTGCTTACAAGATCACTGGGTTAGACTTCTCATGGGACGATTTCAAAAAGGAGAAATGGAGGAACAGGTATGGAAAACACGGCACTGGAGCAGCAAAAGCTGAACCCGAAATGTGCAATTTTCACTGCAACTCTAAAGTAATAATCATTTTTCTAAAAGATATTTAATAGTCTGATCCTCATGAATCACTAATCACCAATAAGGGGAAAGGGTTGTGACATAACAATCATGAATGGGTGATATTGCACCTACCATCACCACAACCTAATAAAGTTTAGTGATGCTGTGCAGAGCCTTTACCTGGCTGAGAAGGTGACTGAAATGTAACATGGCAAAACCAGGATACAGGGATGCCTGGGAATGCCTGATTAACAAGCCAGCCTATGGACATTCAGGTCATTGTTGGACCCCATAGACATTCAGGTCATCATGTACAAATTCACCCAACTGATCCTTTGTAGCTGTCTTCTACAGGCATTCGCAACTGATGAGCAGTCTACAGGGATGAATTTGCTTCCACATTACTTATTGTACAGGATTGCTTTATGCGGCAAAGTTAGCACAAACCATTTCCTGCAGCATCACAGCTTTGCATGTCTTAAGGATTAATGTATAAATATAAGCTTTGGCGATTTCCCCCTCTCTTTGATAGCCCTGTTCATAAGCCACTTAAAACAGCTTAACTGTGCATCTGCCATATGAACTGCCTTTGACAGCACTGCAGCTGAAGATGGTCAGTGAATCCCAATATTTAAATCTTACCTAAACATAACATTTTCCCTAGATCTAAAGGGGTAACATCGAGTTCTGTACTGGTGCACTTTTGGCTTCAGGGTCTCCTGTGTACGTGAAAGAATTTATCGAGCTTTTCAAAAGAGCCCCACATCCTTTAAGCAGAAAAAAAAAATTGAAGCAGCAGGTTGATGGCCCTAGAGGTCTAGTTATTTTGTATCCCAGGTAGGTTCCATCAATGTAATACTTCATCGTTTTAATCAAATAGTAGCAATATTTCATGCACTTTTGGTGCATATGTGCAAGAAAAAGGCTATTTGGAGCAAGCCATAAAACCATGAAATCAATGGCTCCAAATTTTTTGGCATCAACCAAGCATCCACATAAGAGAAGAATGGACACAACCCATGGGCTTGCTGGCAAATGGCTAATAAAGCCCAGGAAAGATAAAAAAAAAAAACCTCCCCAAAACTAGGCACACTTTTAGGATCTTTGAGGAACCTGGGAGTGGGATTTTCTACCTGGCTTTTGAGGCTATTTTATGGAAAAGAGGGGAGTTGCAATTCATTGCAATTGTCATGAATCTGGCTGCACAGTCAGTAACATACCTTGTCCAGACTTAGAGAGTTTCAGAACCTTTCCCTGAAAGACCATGCTGAACTGGTGGCTTATCCTGAAAGAGGAAGACCCAGGTAGGAAGGCAATGCCTAGCAGAGGAAGTGTATTAACTGGAAAATTAACAAATACCTTCCTACTGTCAACCTTGGAGCAGTAAACGAGTAGACCTTTCCAAATGCCCATCTACCCTATCTGCTTCCACCATTTGTAATCCATGGATACTGAATATGCTTGCAATCAATTTTTTCCTTAGATTATCAGCACCACTACTAGCATACTAGGATTTAGGTGACTGATTCAGAATCTGCATTCATCCTGTTTCACGTTAGACATATCCCCCAACTTATGGAATAAAGTGGTATTCCTAGTTGTCTGGTTACCAGCAGACTTCAGCGTTTACCCCCTAAAAAGCACTGCCAGTGGTTGTAGGTCCCCATGGACAAAAAGCAACTGGGGGAGGTCGCAGGGTCTGCAGGTTCTTCTCCTCTTCACTGCAGCCTCCTAGGCCTTGTGTATGGCTTGCTTCCATGTACTGTTGCTTTCCTGATCTTATTGTACCATTTATTTGTGATCTGCCTCCAGCAGGTCTCTGGAAAGGCAGCATACAAATGTTCTAAAGAAATACCCTGAGGGCCGCTTTGGGAAGGTGAAGAAAATTCTGGAGCCCTTTCCATTGGCACAACCATGGGATCAAACCTACTGCATTAGAAGCAAAAGACCCAAACATGTGATCCCAAGCTATAGAATCATCTGGTTCAGCTCTTGCTAGACCAAGCACTTTGGACAAGAGTTCAAGCAGAGCCTTGTTTCTGGCTTGCTACTTTTCTTTGTTTGTAGAAGGGGAGAGTTGACTTTCTAATACAAAACGTGCAGGGTGCAGTTTCCTCCCACGTGATTCTCTTGATTGTATTTCTTGGTTCTAAGGGAAGGAGAACCATTAAAATGCTAACATTCAGTACGCTACTGCCATCCTAAGCAGGTCTACACAAAATCCTAATCAGGTCTATTCAGTGGCGCTTACTCCCAGGAAACTGTTCTGAGGACTGCACTGTAAATGATTAAAAAAGCAACTTAAAAGGTGTCCCTGACAAATCAAGGCAACATATATATATATTTAAATTATCTGGATATTTATATCTGGTTATCCAGCACTCTTAACTACTACACCATGTTGGCTCTTTGTAAGACACTGGCCCCGTTCATACGAGGCAGTTTGGGCGGGAGCGGGCCGGATTGGAGGCGCATCAGACGGGCACGATCCCATGGCAACATCTGCCTGGCGTCGCGCTCCCGCCTCCAACCCGGCCCTTCCCCCGATGAAGCGCGTCAAAGATGAACCACCTACTTCAGTGGTTCATCCGGTTGAGGCACTTCATCCTGGCCATGGGTTGGCGGCGCGTCTTGCTCGAGCATGCGCAGTACGGCAGCCTCCCCCTCCGACTAGTGTCATCCTCCCCGGCATCTGATCGTGCCGGGGAGCAACGGAGCGGCCCCGTCTTTTCCCTGCCGTGTGGCAGGGGCCACTGTTAGTTAGATTTGCACTTAACATTAGACTATAGCAAGGATATGATTTCTTAGTACAGGCTTCTCTGCCCCCCCCCCATCATACAGTGAGGAAAACTGGATTGTTCCATGTACATTGTCCAACCTCTTTGAAGGAAGGGAAGGATAACATTTTTACAATAACCATATAATTGTCCATGTACTAGTTTGTATTCTTCTACTGAAAACATATGTTTCAAGTGGAAAGCTCCAGAAGGAAAGTTCCAGAGCTGGGCTCTGAAGTGAGATTCAGAACAGCTTTGCAGTGCTTTGCAAGGAAAGAATAAGGTGACTTTCTTCCTGTTATTCACCTAGCTGCCTGACATTCACCCTGGGCACCAAAACCAGGTATGGGATTGTATGATAGCTTGAGCTATCAATGCCAGTGTAATGGGGGAGTGTAATATGAGACACTGGGTTCCATTAAGCCTGATGAATGATTGTTCATTGGGAAGTGGCTTTACCTTCATTCATTTTCACACAAAGAACTGCTGAGGATGATGAAATGCTGCCTAAGATTATTTTGGATGCTTAACAGGTATAGATGGGCTCTTGTTTAATCTGTGGGAAGCCCTGGAACAATATTTGTTTCCTTGGGAAGAGACAGCTGGAGAAAGACTCCATATGTACAATTTAATTTCTACTGAAGTGTGTGCCCAAACTGTCAACTTCGCTTCCCATCCGCTCTTGCTTTAATCTACTCTGTCTTTATATTGGTTTAAGACTTCAATTATTTTTCAGTAATAGAAAGCTATCAAAAGTAGATGCCGCTAAATTGATTTCTTAGAATTGGAAGGAACTTTAAACACGTTCCATTATCACTCACCTTATCGTTGACTACACTTTTTCCATCCCAGGCCCATCCTCTTTTTGTGAAGTAATTTACAGTGGCAAACTCTATCAAGGCAGAGAATACAAATGCATAACAAACAGCGATGAACCAGTCCATGGCTGTGGCATAGGCAACTTTGGGCAGGGAATTTCGAGCACTGATGCTTAAAGTTGTCATTGTTAGTACAGTAGTTACTCCTGCAGGGGGAAAAATGGGAGAAGGGAAAAAAATATTGGCCAGGGTTAATTCAGAAAACTTTAGAAAAGGGATGCTTGTCACAGGGATCTCAAAGCATGATTACAAACTACTTGGTTAGTAGAATGTTGTATAATGTCAATGGGCGAGTTTGATGTAGGCTCCAAGGAAGAGCCAAGGGCAACCAAAATTACAAATGACAGACATATCCTGAGAAACTACCGAAGGACTATTGCATGAGAACAGTCCAAATTCATTAAACTCATTTGCTGTTTATGACTCCGGTTTCAAAGACAGTAAAGAAATAAATTAAACTCATGGCACTTGCCTGAAAATTACAACCAAGTCTCATTTACCATGTAGGCGATTACAGTAAAAGCACTGGTATCTGCGACTTATTCAGAATGGGCGTTGCTGGTTACTCAAATGTCCTGGATACTCAAACTCATTGCTGTGCCTCACCCCCTTACTCAGAAGAATCCACAATAAGAGAACCCCACCCTACTGAGAACACCATGGCAACTGCCCCCGTGCCTGGCAGGATGCTTCCCCTTCTACCTGAGCCCTGGAATCTTCCTATACAGCAGGAAGACAAGCAGTTCAGCTGCCAAGGGATGCTCCAGCAGAACGGGCTCCCGACAGCCTGAGGCAGGCCAAGGAAGAAGGATGCGCCCAAGAATAACATCAGTTGGCAGCAACAGCTATCAGAAGCCCGGCAACAGCAGGAGGCATTAGTCTGGCTACCTGGAGAGGCAGGAATGGAGAACATATGCACCCAAGGATGTAGGGTTGTGGTGGCTGAGGGGGAGGAGCTTGCCAGCTAGGCAATGCTGGTTAACTGAGCATTCTGGATAATCAAGTGCTGGATAGCAAAGCTTTTACTGTGCTGATTTCTTAAATAACTGCCAAAGTCCACAAAAAACAATAGAGCAAATTATCAAAAAGCATATTCACACACGGCTGCAGGGGTATAGGCACACTTACCAATGGGGTGATCTTGTCTGGCTGTAGACTGCATGTGACTGACACAAATGGTGATCTTGAAATCCAGTGTAATCAGATTTTGTCACTAAACCAGGCTTTCCTCCTTTTTGGACTTCTCAACAGATCAGACCCTGATCTATGGAACCTCCATTCAGCAATCTATCAAATTTCATGTTACATTTTTTCAAGCTAATACGGTAAGTGGTCTTCCCAGAATGTTAAAAAAATGAAGCTGACCAAACCCTTTTTTAGCTGTTGAAAACCTTGGTCAATTTCATTTTCCATTCTCTTGGGAGTACACTTCAGAGCATTACTCTGTATGGGAGTATTTTAGAACCTCAGATAACTTCCAAAAGCAGTTCATGGTTAGCCATCCCAGTTCTATGCTTATGCCTTTGAAGATAAGAACAGGAAGTAATTTGCGCAGGAGCACTTATCTAGTGACCAAGTCAGATTATGCATTTGCCACAAGAAGCCACCACAGTGTCAGGATGTGCCTCTCAGGGACTGGAGTGAGTTTTGGCTGAATGAGTGTCCTCAAATCTGTAGACAGCTCAGTGGGAGGTAGCCAGTTGGACTAGTTTGGCACATCCTGGAGTTGAAATTGTTGGACATTACACTAACAAGGACTGTCAAGAGATGAAGCTTCTTAGAACCAGGTTACAGATTTGAGAAAACTGCAAGTAAACTATGGCCTGTTTTGCAGGCCACAGCCATCTATAGGCATCTATTGTCTCACTTGACTCAGCTGAAAAGGAGAAACAGATCTGAGTGTTATCAGCATACTGATAACATCTCACTACAAATCTTCAGACAATTTCTCCCAGCACTTTCTACTAAATTAGAAAGAGTATGGAGAACAGGATGGAATTCTGTGGAAACTCACAGGACAAATTCCAGTAGTCCAAGTAGTTATGTGTCATCCCCTCCCCCTGGCATAATCTTCTTATGTTTGTCATGCCTATAGGAACAAACCAGTAAATTGCATTGGTCCCAATTCCTACCTCAGCCACCAAGATCTATAGGCACCAAGTCTGATGGCACTGAAGGCCACCAAGATGCCCATGAAATATCAACAGAGTCACATTCCCTTGGTCTTTTTCCAAGCAGAAAAATTCCAAAACTAGGTCAGAAGAAGAATAGAAATGTAACTAAATAATCACTCTAATCCAAGAAAACCTGGTGTTGCACAAAAAGCACTCAAGCCCAACATTGGGGTATTTCCTAGTTGCCAATAGTTTAGATAATTTGGGTTCATTAATGGCTTCTTCCAGAGGGAGTCTCTTTTCAAAAGCACAGGACAGCAACTCTTAAGTTTTCTCCTTAAGGAAACATTAGCCATTCCTCGGACATAACTATGCAAGCCTTTCCAGTTATGCGAAATTACCCAAGATGGGCAAAAATCAAGCATACATGTGGTAGGCCGAACCCCTCCAATCAAGTTGTTTTTATTCTCAGGTCATGCGGTGGCAGAAGCTGGCAGCAAGTCACACACAACTTATGACGACCCCGTAGGGTTTTCAAAGCAAGATATGTTCAGAGGTGGTTTGCCACTGCCTGTCATAGGGACCCTGGATCTCCTTGGTGGTCTCCCATCCAAACACTAACCAGGGCCGACCCTGCTTAGCTTCCAAGATCGGGCTAGCCTGAGCCATCCAGGTCAGGGCTCTTAACAACTAGAAATTTCCTAAGCAATCGGATTACACTGTGCTCTGTTAATGTTCCTTTAGTGAGATGCCAAATGAGAGGGGTCCAAATCCTTTTTTTTTTTAAGCCCCCAGAGGGGATTTTTTATTGATTTTTTTCACTACAAAAAACTACAGCAGAAAAAAGGGGAAGGGAAACTACATATACAGGAGAAAGTAAAGAACCCACTACTAACTAAAACTGCAAGAGAGGAGATCCTCCAACTAGCTTAGATACATCGAGTCTTCTCATCGTTGATCCCTTTATAAACTGAGTCAAACATTTATAGCCCTTTTTCCTTAAAGCTTAAATTTAACTGTCTAGTAACAGTACCCCCAATCATCATATAACCCAAAGTCTCAAAGGCACAATTCAGAGTCCTTCAGCCTTTACTTCTCCTTTCATGAGTGGGGTCCAAATCCTAAGGGATATGAGTGACTTTATCTACGAAATGCCTAGCAAACAGGTCAGAGCAAGCTGAAGACTAATCTGTAGTTTCTTCATCATCAGGCAGATAGATATAAAAATTCCTCTCACAACTCAGAACAGGCCTACTGGACAGCTCTGAGCAACTACAACACTGAAGGAGAAATACACACATGTGACCACTATCATCCCCACGAAGTAGTCACAGAAGTGTGGTCTTTGTTGGTCCTGTTTGTCATGGGTAATCTGCCTGTATTTTATAAACATAAAAATCTGGCATTTAATTTGTTGCACAGCATCCTTTACTTGCATGGCTATATATTTATATGTTTATCGTATGGCAGAGTTACACACAGGAAGCATATAATAATATAAAATACAAACCCAATTCAATACAATGGGTATGCAGACCAATTGGCAATCCACCTAAATACTAATAACTAAATTTTCAATCCACACAATCACAGCTGGGGAGAGTTCGAAAAGCTCTATCACATCACCCTGGAAAGCACAATGCTCACATTCCTGTGACAGATGGAAAATAGTTTGGCAGGCTGCACCACAAGTGCATTCTGGTCCTGGTATTTTGCCCCATTTAAACAACAGGTATGCACAACTGCAAAGGCCAATTTGTATTCCATTAGCCATCTTCCATGCTTTACGTGGCAAGTCAAATCCTGTGGGCTTCTTGTTGGCGTTTATCAGGTTATGGATATTGGGTGGAGCTGACTGCATCCGTGTTTGCAACCACTCATTCCCTAAGTCGAAATTCTGTGATTGCAGGATTTGTGCAGATCTTATTACAGGCTGTCGGGATCCTAGTTTGGATAGGCCTGCATCAGGCTTGTCTTTGTGGATGGGCAACTCTCTGTTTTCAGTTATCTTTCTATATTCACAAAGAAGACCCAAATAGTGTATACACCTTACAAAAAAAAATAAAAACAGACTGGAACTTTGAACCAAGCAAATTTTGTGCCAGCTCCATCTCTAGTTCCTAAAGCTGCAAACACTTTTCAAATGTATCTTCTAGGAAGACAATATTTAACATTTATCCAATTAGCAGCTCTGCAACTTTGTGCATGGGATAATTGGAAGCAAAGCAAAGACAACAAATCACTTAGTCATAACACACCATGGACACTTTAGGTCAGTCACATTAAGCAGATGTCATAAATGAAAGGAACTGAAGAACTTGATTATTAAAACTGCCTTACTGCCCTGAGTTCTTCAATGTAACCTACTGCTTAGTTACATTATGTGAGCAGAATGAAATAGGG